>NC_092202.1:12648902-12681402 GCF_043641665.1 Enoplosus armatus
GTGCTTCTAACACACTACATCCCATGTGAATTCATTGTTAGAGGTTGACATGGGTGCCAGAGCTCTCTCTGCACGAGTGTGTGTGTGTGTGTGTGTGTGTGTGTGTGTGTGTGTGTGTGTGTGTGTGTGTGTGTGTGTGTGTGTGTGTGTTCTTGGCAGCATGATAATTATTGTCTATCAGAGGAGTGTGTGCGTCGTACAGAGAAATGAACAGATGTGGGCGGCTCGAATTGTCTGAATAATGTATAGGACGCACACACACAGTTTCAGCATGAAACACACACACACACACACACACACACACACACACACCTCAGATTGTGCCCAGTTCTTTCGAAGGTGATGAAAGCCACCTGCCTGTTAGAAAGGCAGCCCGTTCCTAACGGTGTCTAAGTGTATTATCACAATTACAGCGCCGTACTTCGCTGTTAATGCCACCGCTGCCGAAGCCGGACAGCACTATCATCCTGCTGCCACACTAAACGCTTTTGCCATTTCCAGAGAGTCACGCTGAATGACACAATGGAGGGGAAGAAGTGGGAGAAAAGGGGGAAATGAGAAACATCCCCCCTCTCTCTCTTTTTTTTTTTTCAGAGAGCTTAAAAAGAGGCTTTTTTCCACAAACACCACTCCAGCTTAGACACAGCGATTGGCCTTGGGTGATTCGCTCCACTCCTCTCCCTCTTTCTTATTGTGCTCTTTCTCTCTCTAAAGTTGTTATTACTATTGCCTGGCTGTGACAACTAAATTATCTGTGAAATTATTCTGATTTTATGCCCTCATACTGGGCAGCACCCCTCTCAATGTGCGTGTGTGTGTGGATACGTCTAATGTAAACAGTCTCCTGAGCAGAAAAACAATGGCTTTTCGAGATGTGAACAGATCAGCAGAGTTTTCATAGTTAGTGGCGGAGTCCGCCATTTCTGCAATAGGGATTCACAGGAAATACTGCATGCATGTAATCCAGCGTTATGGTTTTATCTCATTGATACTAGCCTCTCTCTCCTGATGCCCTATCAGAGCTGTACTGAGTTACTGTTTATACTAACCCAACACTTCCTGCTGCAGCTGCTTCATACTAAAAGCATTGGCAAAATACTGGGTGGCTTTTACTGTGAAGCAGTCACAGGAAACGCATTTTTTTTGTTGATATGGTTATCAGTGTTTTATTTCAGTTGCAAAGTAACTGCTCAACAAGTGTTTGCTGTAAAATGAGCCAATTAGTTGCCACCAGTAACCACAGGTGGCGCTAAATCAACCAAGATGGAAATCTTGGGGCATACCATAAAATGGTTTTGTGTTTCAAATTTTAAATTGTCATATATTCTTCAAGTTTTTGCACTATTTCCTCTTTCTCTCTTTCACAGGTTTTCCTTTGCAAGGATGCTCCTTCATTCGCTCTTCCCTCATTCATTCTTTTATCTCCCAGGTCCCCTGTGGTTCAATCCCTCCATCTTTGAGGGTTTAGTCTGGGGCTGAGGCTGCCAGCTTCTGATGTCCTGTCCTGCGTGTGTGTGTGTGTGTGTGTGTTTTTGGAGGTTAGCGGGCGCACTGTCGGTGGACTCTCTTTAAAGCCTTGTCACTCTCTTGCTCCCACTTTAATGAAGCAGTAGCGGCAGTTGTGCTGTGTATTGTCATACTGTATGCTTCTGTGTTTGTGTGCCACAACAACACAGAGGCTACCGCAATAGCAAGAGAGAAAATATATATGTGTGTGTGTGTGTGTGTGTGTGTGGACACTGGTGAAAGAGAAACCAGGACAGCTCCCAGAGCTTCAATATGCACATGCGTGTGTGTGTGTGTGTGTGTGTGTGTGTGTGTGTGTGTGTGTGTGTGTGTGTGTTTAGCATGCAGTGTGATTGCTCTTGTTTTTGTCAGGGGCCAGTCCAAGTGTGTCAGAGGGATGTAGATGAACACACACACACACACACACACACACACACACTCATACACAGATGGAGGATGACAGAAAGGAAGACGGATGAGAGCGGCTGACAGAGACAGAATGAGTCACAAAGGGACAAACACAGTGAGAGGAAGCGAGATGATACATTGTCAGGGGTGTGTGTGTGTGTGTGTGTGTGTGTGTGTGTCCACAGGGACAAGAAGAAGGACCGGTATCTATTTCACTCTCCTTCTTTAACTAGAGTCTTTATAGAGTGGCGGTGTGTGTCTATCGATCAGGTTTTGTTGCCCTGTGAACACTTTTACAGCCCCAAGGAACAATAGCTCACCGGCCTGATCACACACTCCCATCGTGAGCCTTTTCATGTGTGTGTGTGTGTGTGTGTGTGTGTACGTGTGCTCAGAATAGCAAAGCCTTGACCTGTCTCTTTTTTTTTGTATTTCACCCATCTCAGCCTTCTTCCTTCCCTCCTCTGCTGTTTATCCATCATTTGGCTCCCTCAGGTGTCGCTGTCCCTGGGGGCTTCTATCCAGTCAGGGGGTAATGGCGGATGAAATAGGGGTGCCATGGGGCAGATCGGACACGATGTATGGCATAAAGTGTGTGGGTGTGTGGATAGCACTTGTACAAAGCTACAGTAATTGTTTTTAGTCATTGCTGTGTTTGAAACCGTCTTGTGATGCTTTTATAAGATGATTGCTGCACGTGTGTGTTGCATCCTACCCATGAGACTCATGGTGTCATAAGTGAGAGGCGTTGACCCATGTAATGCCATCCTTTCAGTCCACAAGCTAGAGGTTGTTACCCAGGTACCATGACACGGCACCGTTTAATGTGAAAACGCAAGTGAACATGAATCACTGTCAACATGGAACGCGATTTTCGCCCATAATCTGCACATTTCACTGTTTTTTAAATTTAATTTTATCATTTCTTTATTTCCCATTGCAGCACACTCGTTCAGGACACCACCACAAGCTGCTAGTATCTGATATTCTGATGATATCAGAAGTCAAAATAATGAAAACATGTTCAGAAGCTAAAGATTCTCCATTCGTTTGCCACCGACTAGCCAATATCTGACTTAAAGTGTAACAACCTATTTTCTCAATCACTTTCTTATTACAAGCGACGTGGTCTTACATGATCACAACGCCTTCTGCCAAAGTTAGAACAGGTTTGAGCATTTGGCACAGAACCTGTTTGTACGGTTTTGTCTGAGCTGTTTCACCGCTTTGAAGGGGCTCAGTCGGTAAAAGGTGATGTCACGCACTTCCATTCATCAATCACGATTCAAAATTTGAAACAGAACCTGATGGCAGCTGTGGGGATGTTTGCTAATGTTACCAGCACTGTCGTGATAGAGCAGATCAGCTGAGTTTTTGAGTTTAAACCTTGAATGAATAACACCGAAGGATGCTTGTTTTCTGAACTTGATTGTTGCTTATTTCAGTCAAAATATCGAATGTTATATATAATATGAAGTTTTCAGCCTCATATCTCAGACTCCATGGCCACAGTTGGCAACGCCGGTCCGTTCAAAAATGTATCCAAGCTGAGATAACCCTGACAACATCACTCATTTAGCAAAGCTCCTCCAGAGCCACAGAAGACGTTATACAACTGCTTTCACAGACTTAGCAGTGTTCATCATGATTGAGTGAATTGACGTTGATGATGTAGTTGGTGGGTTATCCACAACTTTAAAAAATCAAAAGAGAAAAAAAGTGCCAAACCCAGTTTCACAAAACCAGTATCTTGGTCCAACCTTACAATAAACTATTTATATAATGAGGGGGTGAGGTGGGGGGGGGGGGCAAGAGCTAATGAATCCCAAAACTGCCGTCCTTGCCTGCTCCAGCAGCAGCAGCTGTGCGGTGGTTAGGATTTACCGAGCAAAACAAACAAACGGCAAAAGTAAATGGCTAAACACTCATTGTGCGTCTGCGAGCATATGAGTGCATACGGCTCTTTTATTTGTATGTTTATGTGCATATGTTGGTTTGTGTGAGCCTGTTTGTGAATCTCCCCTTCAATGTTTTCTCCTTCCACGGCTGCTCGCGGAATGAATGGCCGTTGTGTCTGTGCATCTCCGGAGCTAAAAGTAGACCTCTGCTACTCCACTACGCGCTGGCAAAATGCTGCAATACTTCAAACAGAGCCCATGCTGGGTTGGCCTAGATACTGTAACTCCTCCTCACGCGGCACTCAGTTTGCATGGCACTGAACACAGCCAGCGTGGTGCAGTTTAGCTGAGCATGGCTTTTGTTCAGCTGGCGCTGTTCATGCTTTTTTGGGAATCATTTTACTTGACCATTCGTCATTGTTCATTCCAAAGAAACCTCAGTGACTTTGCAACTTTAAAAACGTGACAGTCCTCTATTATGGTTCCCTTATAAATCAATATTTCATGTTTGATTGTGTAAAAATATTTTACATTTCTTTATGTTCTACAGTGACAGTCCTGACTAAACAGGAAGCCTCGGCCTCACGGGTTTCACATCAAAACATGTTCAATTAAAGAGGCTGCTCTATATCGGCTCCATTTGAGTGTTTGGATTCATTATTCAGCTGCTAACCTCCTTCTCAACTCGGCCTCGAGCTGGGGGGGAGCGTCTGCGCTGAGACGCTCCTCTCTCTCTCTGCTGCATGAGTGATACCAAACCTCAGTATATGCATCGCTTTCTCTCACTCTCTCTCTCTCTCTCTCTCTCACACACACACACACGCTTATTTACACGATAATCCTGTCCATCAAGAGTAAAACGTTGTAACAGACATTCATCAAGATGTCTGATGTTTTTCCCCCTCTTCCATGGCAGTGTAATTAAAATATGCAAATGATATGATAAAATGCATTTCACTCTGATGGTGACAATGCCAGTTATGCCGAATGCCTTCAGTACTGGAAGGTTATTGTCAGATAAGGCCGCTTCACATCAGACGCGGGCCTGTGTGTGTTTGTGTGTGTGACAAAGAGAATTCTGAGCTTTGTCTCCAGCGCGTGAAGAAATACTGACTCCTGCCTCATGAGTGTGTGGAGGACAACTTCTCAAATCCGTCTCCGTCGCCTTTACACACACACACACACACACACACACTCAGCAAAGCTTTCGATTACTTTGACCTTCCACTTGCATGTATATTGGGTGAACAATTTAGATACACAATGTTGTGGAAAACTGTGCACTGCCTGCCGTCTCCGACGCATTGAGTGTTTGTTGAGTGGTGCAGGTCGGGATTTCAATGTAAACAAGTTGTTGACAGGTTCAAACCGGGGGCAGAAGGGGAAACACAGCAGAGTACACTCTTGTGTCAATGACACTGTCCAAAGAAATCCACATACCTCCAATTTTGCAGATTGCAGATTTTTCCCCCCAGACAAACCCCAGACACTGAAGTATTCAGTGTTCCTTTATGAGGGGAGAAACCCACTGGATTATCTGGAAAATGTCACAAAGGCAAAAACAGGGCGGTTTCTGCGATCTCATTAAAAGTTGATATTTTCAAGATACGTGGTTTTCACAGGGCAGCCCCGTCTTCCAACACTGGTACAGAAACATGTTCTGCACATCATGACAGCTCTTCACTCAGAACTATAATAAATGAATATGATTAAGAACAAAATATGATTTATTAATATTGAAATGAACATTTATGGATTTTTTTTGTTTAATTTTTTCCCCCCCGCCTCCCACAGCCTTATGTATTAATACTATCAGTGGGGGAAGTAGCATTCAGATCCTTTACTTTAATAGGAGTAGTAATACCACAATGTAGAATGTTCCACATTCAAAATCTTACGTAAGTAAAAGTACACTGGTAACCAGCAAAATGTACTTTAAAGAACATTTCAGTGCTGTATCTAGTTGAGCTAATCTGAACTACTTCAAACCTGCACTCAAGCAAAGCAAAATGTGGAGAGTTACATTCATTCAAAAACTAAAAGCACACTTGGAATATGAGAAGGCGCCATCACACTGACAGGATGACACATGGCGGGTGATAGAGAGTTGCGGAGTATAAAAGTGTTGGCTATGACCCATCCAAAGGCCACTACTGGGTTATCATGTACTATTTCACAATGCAATAAAAAGACAAACAAATAACCATGCTTTTTCCCCAGAGGTGGTGTTTTCTCTCTTCACACCATCACGAAAAATGGGAAAACCGCTGCTGCCATTTGCGAAGCCAGATAACAACCTTATGATTTGTGTCTTGGGCCTTTGTCATATTGTCATATCACTCATTGTTCTGAACGCATGGAGGTAAATGCCCGGAATAAAAATGCTTGAAGGGAGAGAGAGGCCACGGGACTCGTCTACAATATGATCAGCTCTTGTCTCTCTTGTCTGTCTTGTGAGGAAAACCCGGAAACATTCCCTGCTTCAAATCACACCGAGACAATTTAGAATTTACAGACAGAACAAACTGAGACTTTTCCGTCTGAACAGGCAGTATTATCATTTGGCGTCTGGGCTTCCTGTATAATGCAGCATCTGCCAAGTCCTCAAAGGGCGTTTTGTACAAATCAAAATCAGTGTCTGAGTGTTACCATTAACATGATTTAACTGCTGACCTGCAACCTTGATTTCAACTCTAACTCAGATAAATGTCAATCGTTCAATCACACTTTTCACGAATCCGATAACACCAAATAAAAACAATTACTAGGCACAGCTGTGTGTAAGCAGACCAAGGCTTTGCATACATTTACATACAATATCAGGTATAGGTGCATCCCGATATATCCAATTTACCTTAAATCAGACACACTGTTTAGGAACATTGCATTTCATGCTCTGTGTTGACAAATCATGTCCCTGGTGTCTGTATATATTATGAGAAAGCCACACATGTGATATGATAACAGCCCAGTTATCATCAGAGCTGAGCAGCAATGGCCGGGGACAGGCAGAAACTCATCCGCAAAAAAGATTCAAGGAAAAACTAATAGAAGTGTCTTCATGTCCTCACTGTCGACAGACCACAACGGAGAGAAGTGAACAATCTGCAGGGTGAACGGGCACAAAGAGAAAGCACCTGTCAGGTGGCGGTACGTAGCGTACCTTGATTGCAGTGTGTATCTATTCCTGCGATTTTCCACCACTCTCTCCCTCTGTTATCGAGAGTATCAGTCCCTTGCTGCCTTTCTTCTCTCCAATTCAGCCCGCTGAGCCTGGACAAGCCTGTGTGTTAATGGAACTTAGTGTGTGTCCCAGTACTGTATATATACGCTACTGTGGTATTTCAGAGACTGTCCCTGCGTAGCTGACATCGCAACTCTGGTAACAAGACTGTAGAGTAGATTGTATCTCCTCTCCCCTTTCTTCATCTCGCTGCCCATCGTTCCCCTCTCTGATCCCTGAGCCTGACTCAACTGCAAGGCGGCCTATACATGATAAGCGTCTGGGCTGCGGCACAAGTGCATCACCGTACACTGTAAATGATGAGCTGTGTTCAGTGGAAAAGAAATTCAATTTATGACACACGCTTTCTAAAAATGAAGAGGCCTTTGTAAAAACTGTGTCTCAAATGCTTGAACAGCATGAGTGTTTAAAATGGGGAGAGCCTTTCCGATTGCAGCCAACGAGCAGCTCTTGTAAACAATTAGCTACGAGTCGTAGTTCGCTTTTCACATTTTATTAGACTTGTCCCTTTGGATGTATTAAGAGAAATGGACATTGTGTTCCAAGATGGCGCCCCAGAGACTCTATTTAAAGTTGCTAACCGGGCCCATAAGCCAAAAAAAAAGTTCTTTGGACTTCCACTTTTTTTGTTCTTTTTACTATATTTATTTTTATTGGTCGCAATGGCTAAAAGCAAAATAATACATAGTCATTTCTGAGAGTACCGTTTGTGACAATCTGTCTTATTGTTCTCATTTTTCTGGTGTGCCAGCCAGGTATTGTTCTGGACCACAAGTTATTTAAGATATTTAAGTCAGACAACAGTCAAAAAGCACAAAGGATGCATATATAATTCTGCTCATACGCCCTAATATTTCAGCAAACTGGAGAGAGAGAAAGAAACAGAAGCACTGACACCAACTTAAGTTCTCTTATGCCAAAACTCCAGTATAAGATTATATACTGTTTTTTGTCTGAGAACAAGAAGAAGAAGGCGTAGACAGAAATGCAAATAAACTAAAAAAAAAACCAAAAGTCTCAAACTCTTTTCTCAGATGAGTTCAGTTCCCAATGCAAAAAACAAAGTAACAAGTTCAAATACAAAACAAGTTCCTTAAACTACCAGTTATTCAAAGTGTCAGTCAGTGTCACTCGATGTAAGTCTTCCTTGGCCAAAGTCACAGAACAGTCTGCGCTATCGGGGCTTGATTATATCTCTGGACACTCTGAGGTGCTCCCTTCATGCAATGTGCTTCTCGGTCTCCTGCAGTCTTATTGGATAGGCTTGAAAGGTCAGCAACAAACAGGGTTTTGGCTCATGTTTTGAACTCAGTGACGAGGTGTAAAACCGGAGTGATGGGTAGCTCTGCTGCGCTCTCTCCAGAGTAAAACAATGCGTTATAGAGAGAGAGAGAGCTGATGGAAGAGGAAGTGTGTATAGAGTGTGTAGTCAAAGTATTGTAGAGGAATAGAGAGAGACAGAGAGAGAGAAAGAGAGTGGGAGAGAGAAGTCAAAGTGTGGATGTGTGTGTTAATCTACAGACAGACTGATATGAAAGATGTCCATGGCCTTGATGAATAATTCACACAACAACATAAATAGATGTGAGGCAACCTGGAACACATAATAACACACAAATGTAACACATTTTATGGTTTTGTACACCAGAAATGTCCATTATTCAGATGATTTGAGATCGCCACACAACATTCATCAAAAAACTGAGCTATGACGCCTTTAAGTTCAGCAGACCATAAAAGAACCAAATTAACAAAAATGCACTTACAGACTCCACTCGGCTGCACTTGAGGTTTTGACAATTATTTACCCTTCAGCACAGAGCAGAGGGATTAAATCTTCTGACCCGTCCAAAGTCACAGTTTGGCTGATCAATTTGCTATTTTTTGTGTGTGCCTAGTGGAAGTTTTGAGATTGGCAGTGGCATTGCCTCTGCTGGACTACCACATGAAGGAAGGTTGTAAATAAGCCTCATCTTTTCGGCCGCTCCACTTTCAATGTACACTGACATTCAGCCAACCCCACTATTTCTTAGAGTGCGGATACTTCCTGCAACCGGGTTGGGCCCAGTTTCGAGACACAGTGTGTCTCTCTCACCGGGTAAACTAGAAGAAGGCTCACAGTTCTTCTGTTTTCTCCCTTCCTCAGGACCTTTTCTTTCTTCTTCTTAACCCCCACCTCCCAGCTCCAACCCCAAAAACCACCAGTCTTTTAGGCGAGCCGCAGTCTATCACCCTCCCACAGCATGGGACTATTAGACTTATCTTAGCCAGAGTTGCTCCTAATTTGGCAGCCTCAGAGCAGTGGGTGTAGTGTGTTGAAAGTTATCAGAGTGAGGCCAGCTCCCTATTTGGCAGGCAGAGGGGCAGTGCCACTACTGTCTGTCTGCCAGGTTGATTAATAAGTAGTGGCAGAGCGGCTACGCTAACAGACTGGCCTGCCTGGGCGCTTCCAGAGCCCTGCTAAATTAATGCCACACAAACACACACACACACACACACACACACAAGATGTGTTTACCCACACAACCACACACACTGGTACTCCTTCTCTCTCTCTCTCATCCACACATGTGGACTCACACAAATGCACACAACCACACACTCAAAACCGCAAGCAATAATGCAGCACAATACAGGTTTGCTGATAACACAGAACAGACATACTGAGTTGTAAATTAGCATAAACATGAGGGAACACACACCTGTTCCATCCTTCCCTCCCTCCTACCCACCCAAATATTCTCTCACACACACACACACACACACACACACACACACACACACACACACACACACAATGAAACTACCTCTTCCCTGTCATCTCTTTCAGCAGCAAGCTATTTGAGTGACAGCTCATCAGAGCAGTATTATCGCATTATTGTGAACGCACCATTTCTCTTAAGCAGAGCAGACAGCCATGCATAACGGAGTATTTCCCGCTTCTGTTGCCATTAGTTACCGCCAACATGACAAAGGAGCGGCCGAGCAAGCACACGTGGAGTGTAACACATAAAGCGCAGACATGACACGGAAGGATACAAGTGATATTAAGCTGTTGAAAACAGTTAGTCTGGTTTGGTACGCCTTTGTTTTTTTGTCCCCTTTGATGACACTGGCTTGTCTGTTCATTTGTCTGCCGGGTTTATCCATTCATCTGTCACATGTGATAGCTCAGACGACGCTGAATGAATGGGGGGGGGGGGGGGGGGGCATTTCAGCACTGTGTTCCAGCATTTAAAACAATTGCAGGTCAGAGAGGAGGAGCGGAGGGAGGAGCAGAGCGTTCATTTTTTAGGGAAGACATCCTCACTGTTGCCTTTTGGGTTTCATTCAGGCTGCCATCACAGTTCTATCTATATACAAATGGTGTAATGAAATGTAATGTAATACAGAAGGATGTACACAGGGTTTGACACAAAGGCTGTTTTCGGATTCATCTGCTGAAGGGGGGAAGTTTCTCTGAGCTCACCTTAAATCTGAGTTTAACACAAGTACATATGAGTGACGTCACAACTCATTCGAAAGCCAATCGTGGCCCAATGTGGAATAATGGAAACTTGAGGCCAAAGTCCATTCTTAGTGCACACACACTAAGAATGGACTTTGGAGACATGGAGACATCTCGTGTCTATTAGTTAAACTTTTGAGACATTTGCATGTTCCTAGATTTTTTCAATGACGGAGAAGGAGTAGATGCAATTTCAAGTGTTCTAACAAGATAATTCACTATTTTTGTGTGGAAAATCCATATCAGACACAAGTCAGTATCCAAGCAGACCATTTAAATATCTTAAAACATGTCTGCAGGACTTTCGGACATGTTAAAACATCTGTAAAGCACACATTACATATGTTACAGGAGAGATGGAGAATTCATTTTCATTAATGCATTAAATGAGTCATTGTTATTAAATTAAAGTGAATTAAAGCTGCTCTGCACTCAAACTGTTACTGCCTTTTGTTGACATAACAAAAGACATTTTAAGGACTGTCAGATGCCTTCTAATGTTTCTTTCTCTTCCTACTCTGTAACCCTCATCTGCAGCTGCTGATGCAGCCACTGGAGGTCTTTTTTCTCCACTCCCACTGTGGGCGTTCAGTTTGTGTGTGTGTGTGTGTGAGAGTGTGTGTATATCAATGATAGTATTACCATAAGCTACAGGTGTAAACAGTGGTGGGTCTCTATCAAGGTGTTTGCTTGGGGACTAAGAGGGAGCAAAACACGGGCAGGTGGGCTCACACGCGGTGGGATACATAGACACTCACTTATTCATGCACACAGCATGAGACAGTGGGGAGGCGTACAAACACACATACATGCCCACAAACACACACACATATAACTGCAAAAATACCACCTCACTGATATTAATGCCTATATTCTTGGGCTTGGCTACATGGAGTGTGTGTACATGCATTTCTTTCTTTTTGGTGTGTGTTGTAGTACTCCAATGGGTCAGAGAGTGCGTACCACTCAGGTGGAGCCTGTGAGGCGTCTGTAATTCTTGACACACACACACACACACACACACACACACACACACTAAAAGACACTTTGCCATTCTGTTTTCTCTGTTCTCCCATTGGTAAAAGATGAGTGCCCTCTTATTGACCTTGTGTGTTGTTTGACATTGGCTACCCACGATTCCTCGCTGCGACAGGAGAGCCACATCAACTCATCCTCAGCTGTTGTCAAGCACACCGTTGCCTGGCAACTGGCCAAAGGTAGCGCGCTGCTGGAGATGGCGAGAGGGACGAAGACCTGTCGGTCTACTCACTATTTGTCTCCTCTTTCTCCTCTCAATCATTGATGTCCTTCTGTTCTTTCAGTTTCATTATCAGTTTCCTCTTCAACCTGCTGTTTTCAGCCACTTCTCATGGTAGATTAATGCTCTTTGTCCCCATCTCTTCCTCCATCTGTTTTTCTCACTTTGTTTCAAAAGACTTGTCATTCAGAAACAACATAGGATTTGTCAAGTGTTTTCGACTTTTCAAACTGAATTGAGAACTTAAAGCATTTCACATAACTGACAACACTTGAAAATACTTGAAAACAGCAATACAGTTTAACTTGAATAAACTTTTACAAATGATACGATTTCAAATATATGACACCTAAACTAAAACGTTTGCCCGAGCAGGGAGCAAGACATCCTGTCCTGGAATACATTCTGATTTCGCTGCTGTTCTCTCCTATATTTGTTTACTGCTCTCTTATTATCCCTCCTCACTGCCTCCTCTTGTTCTCTTTCAAACACAACCCTCTCCAACCTGTTTGACGCTCTACTTTCAAACTTTTCATGCTGGGTTGAGGCAAATCTGTCCTCCATGAGCTCCCGTGCCAGAGACATCATTCCAATGTGTAATGCGTCTTGAATGTGTCTTTGTTTCCTGAAGAATGTAACTGTTGAAGATAATCAAGCTCTCTCCTTTGCTGTATGCTACATGTGAACGCTGTAAATGATTTATGTATTTTTCTCTCTTGTTAACGGGATAATGTATCTCAAGGTATTACCAGGTAAAATAAAAGTAAAATAAAATAAACTTGCTTCATATGCTTTTTAAATGTATAACAAATGTGTAACATTTTAAAAGTGCTAAAATGTGTGCAACAGGTGTATTAAAAGAAAGTGACAGATAATGGTAAATCATTGAAAACAGATCTCAAAACACACAAGGTTTCTGTCTCAAAGTCCCCTGAAAATGTGGAATTTCCTAGCACAACCCATTTATAGCTTTCCTTGGTTCATTTTTGGCTCAGAACTAGCAAAAACATGGCAACCCTGTCCTCAATTTCAACTGTCCTCACTAAATCCTTTCTTGTTTCCTTCTTTCCTTCCCACCCTTCCTCTCTCCTTGGTCCTCCTCCTTATCTTTTTCTCCCCCACCCCTCCCTTCCCTCCTCGTCTTTCTCCCCTCATCGTACAGACTTGACTCTCTGGATGCCTGGCTGTGTTTGCGCTGAGGGCAGCACTTTGTCACATCCCTCATACATATGCAACACACGCTCCAGGTAAGACGGAGGGAGAAAGAGAGGGAGAGAGAGAGAGAGAGAGAATGGGAAAGAGAAAGAAAAACTGAAGGGAGGTAATGAGGAGATGGAAAGGTAATGGAGGAAACAAATGGTGAAATGGAAAGGAAAGGTACAGAAGGCGAAGGCGACGGGACGATATATGGAGGTGAGGAAGACAGAGAGATTAAGACGGAGAGAGCAAACATTTGACTAGGACAAAGAAATGACAAGGAGAGAGAGAGAGAGAGAGGGGGAGAGCAGGAGACAGAAAGAGAGATGGAGTGGACAGGAGTCAAAGCCATTAACCTGCAGGCTTGGCGCTGCTGCTGCTGCCGCTGATGCTGCTGCTGTGTGTGTGCGTGTGTGGTCGGTATGTGGATGGACACATAGTTGTATCCCGGGGCCAGGCCAGCTAGGTCTGTTGTCAACCTAACCACTCACGTCCTCTCCACCAACCAAGATTGATGGCCAACAGTGCTGGCTAATCACGTGTTCCGGACGAACGTACCTGAGGCCAATGGACACATGCAACTGTAACAGGTGACACGCAACCCAGAGGACAAGTGTGCACCATTCTGTACGAGTATATACCACACCTACAGTGCTCACTGGGACTATATGCACTAATGTGTTAAAACAGTAATGCATTCATGTATGCAGGCCGCTGGTAGGCATGCTAGTATTTGCAGTGCCAAGAACGACAATGTGTGTGCTGGACACCGCGTGCGTGCACTTTCGCAGAAAAAAAGCTGAAGATTGCCTCATCCTGACTGCATCCCACTGCTTTCCTGATTTCTCCTCTCCTCTTTTGCATGTCTTTGTATTCTTGAATGTAATGGATCACACAAATGCGGACAAGGAAGTGCACTTTGGGTCCGTCTCCTCACAAAGCATTAATGGTGCTGCACTTGGTTGTACAAACGAAAACTGTCGGCCTTACTATCGCACCTCCACACCGCTGACTGACGCCGTGTAAATAAAATGGCCGTACAATAACATGGCACTTTTTTAACTGGGAAAAAAATGTAATCCACACAGCATTACGCTAAATGTGTTTGGCAAAACAAATTAGTTGTATATAAACCTAATGTCTAGGACTTGGTCTAAGACTAGTCATTATGTGCGGGGGCGTCTAGCCTTTGTAGGTTTCAGTAATACAAACGTCTGTTCCCTGCTTTATTTGCAACAGAAACTCCAGAAGAAGAAGAATTAACACTCAGACAAAACGTGCTTGCCGCTCTACAAATATATCCACTCACACTTACTCATTCCTCCCACTACCACAGAATAATATTGAGCTTGCTGCTGATGTATATGTGCAGAGAGAAGAGGCTGGTTTCCCTCCTCCTCCTCCCTCTTCCTCTCATCCACGCAGATGAGAGATTCAGAGTCCCTCCATCCGTCTCTTATTTCAGCGTGTCAGAACTTGGAGTTATTAGCCTGCTAATTACCTCTCAGAATCCCTCATTTACCCCCAGAATCCAATCACTCTCTGATTATAATGAGAAAATTATGATAGACCGCATTAAAGATAGAATATGGGATTGATTGGTCCGCAACGAGACCGGGGGCGAGGGAAGAGCAGGAGAAGAGGAGGGGATGGAAAACAGAGGCTGGGACAGAGCATTTGTTAGACTGGCCAGAGAGGAAGAACTGAGAGGAAACAATGAACATGGAGTTGCATCTTTGATCTCGCACCAGAGTAGCAGCGCAAGAACACGACAGAAATAATCACAAGCACCATCCTAAAAGTCCTTCTCAATAACGTGTCCATGGAAGACGTGTTAAACCGAGAGACAATGCGGAGTATATATATGTGTGTGTGTGTTCAAGCCTTGGGACTGAATGGCAGCAGATTGGTTGTGGTGATTTAATCGCTGCTCGTAATTATAGAAAGTTTATTCACTCACGGCCCTTTATCCTGGCCATTGGCAGGGCTTACACATTTACCATATTCATGAGGAGGGGAGGGGGGGGGGGGTCTCCATGTACGTATGCACACACACAAAAGAGATGCAGAAAGACACACAACCTGTCTTTATCTGATAGTCTCAGGCTAATGTTTCAGCAGCTGAATAACATCCATAATCACACACACACACACACACCTTTCTCCCTGAATTATAGGTTTTCCCATACAGTAATGAGAGTTTGCTATCTCTAAATTCTATAATTCATGGTGTAAATGTGTGCGCATACGTGTGAGGCCGGAATGATATTAGCACGGTGTGTTTCCACAATGGGTGCAGGGAGGAAGATTAAGGTTTGTAATGGCCGCTTGGAGGAAATTAATCATGTTTTAATGACAGTGTCCATGTTAGGGAAGGCCCAGTTGGACGGTGGAAATTGGCGGTGATGATGGTAGAGTTAATGGAAAAGGAGGCTTAAGAGGTGTGTGTGTGTGTGTGTGTGTGTGTGTGTGTGTGTGTTTGAGAGACAGACAGAAGCATCAGACATTGCATTTATGTATGTTTTCAGTGCTGAATCATGCAAAACGAGTGTGGCGACATTATGAGCTGTTTAAGCTGTGTGCTCGTCAGCTCACACACTGGAGACAATGCACGCAATCTGCACATCGATCTCGCCATCCTGCTGAAGTCACCGTGTTAACAGCAGCTGATAATGACGGGGAGATTGCACAGCCCTCCCCTTTCAGTCTCCCGCTCCAAACCTCCTTTTTCTCACTCTCACAGCCTCTATCGCCACCCCCCCCCCCTCACTCCCCATCTTACGATAAGCGAATCCTGAGCACATCTTGACCGCGTTGAGCAAAAAAAAAAAAAAAAAAAACTTGCCACCATGGACGTCCTGCCAAAAGCAGGAGGGTGGGCAGGTGGGCAGGCGGGGGTGGGTGGTGGATGGAAGTGAGACAACATTGAGATAACATTGGGGAGGTGTGAATGCAGTGTGGGTTGTTTTTTTGGGAGGGGGGGATGGGTGGGCGGCGGAGGTTGGAAATGCTGGGTACTCGTCCTAACAAAAGGCTTTGTGCTCTCATTGTTTTCCTGGCAGGGCCAACAGGGTGTCTGTGGAAAGGCCGATAAGAGCAAGAAAAAGCATGATTCCATTAAATAATATCCCTCTCCGACCGGAACCGGAGGTGGTATGAGTGTGTGTCTGTGTATGTATGTTTCTGTGTGTGTGTGTGTGTGTGTGTGTGTGTGTGTGTGTGTGTGTGAGTGAGAGAGATGAGAGCATTAAGCCATCTTAATAATGTTGTTTTCTTTGGGGAGTTTGCACCGATGCAGTGTACATACAAACTGCCATTAGCGCATAAGCGGGATTAGGTGCTGTGTGGATGGTATGTCAGTGCTGATAAGATGACTTGACTGGCATGTTTCATAGGATTACACTGTGTGCTAGCCTCTGTCTTGCCACTGCATTACAGAGTATGCAGTTTCTTCTAAACACACACAGTGAGGCTCCAATTACAAACAAACAAGGCCAAAATGAGGCCAAGGTGCGACAGATGATATATATTTTTTATTTCCTGCCTACGAAATGATTTCCGGTGTTGGAGCAGTTATGCTCAGCGTGACCCTGTTGTTGAAAAGATCCTTTGGCTATTCAGCACTGTGCTCTTGAAATTGCCATGCGCCCCAAAGGCTATCAGCGGGAGATAACCAAGATGATTGTTACGACGCTAATGATAGCCTAGCCGTCTGTCCACGATGGCCTGGGACAACACCCGTTAATCTTGTGCGAGGCGAGCGTGCTTAATCCACAACAGGTTAGGATGAAACACTTCCTGTGTTGTGGCCTGACACTGTAGCGAAGAGTGATGACCTCACTGTATGGATCGCTTCATGGGGGTTGTCGTGTGATGTTGATCAGAGCATGCTTTAAGGAGGGAGAGGGTGCTGAGCCAACGAAAGGAGGCGAAGGCAGTCGATGCAGCATTAGACTTGCTAATTGTTACTGTATCCAGGCCTGAGTTATACCACAGCAGAAAAGCCAAGATCCAAGATCACACTTTAAACAATGCGAATGTCTCTTTGTGTGTGTGGTTGTTGTGTCTTAAGCTAAGGGGATGAAAAAGCATCTGTAAACCAGTGCCTCACCTTTTCACAGAGCTGCTCACAGAGTGTTCCAGGTTTTGCACCAACACTGACAAGATACAGGTGTAGCGATTCTACAATTAACTGAAGCCCCTTGACTACACACAGGTGATCTCCATTCAACTCATTACGTGACTTCTAAAACCAAAAGGCTGCACCAGTGTATTTAGGTGTGTTGTATTAGATGCAAACTGTCATATTTGTAATTAATTTAGATCACTTTGTGGAGATCTGCTTTTCACTTGAACATTAAAGGGTATTTTTCTGTTCTGTCACCTTTGGTTCAATGTTGTACAACAATAAAACATGAAAACGTCAAAAGGGGTGAATACTTTTCGGCTTGTGACCCCTTACAAAGACCTATAGGTTGGACTAAACTAGCTAACTGTATATAAAGTAGCTTAAAGTAGCTCCACCTCGACCAGCTACAACAGTAAAATGCCGCACACACACATTTATTCCTTTGAAGGACGAATAAACCCCTTGGTTCTAGCAAGATGGACTAGATAACCAAAGTGACATGCAAAAACAGAGTGCCCCTCAATGTGCTAATTGCTTTCGTTGACTCGGCTCGTCTACTCATTCCTAGCGTCCAGTCTGTCAGCGGAGGCCAATGGGGAGTACACGGGTTCTTAGGTGTCGTTTTATAAATGACAACAAGCCGTAACAACGCGGTCGGCCTCAGGAGGGAGAGAGACAGAGGGAGGCGGTCAGGATATGACACAGATGAGCAAGCCAAGTGAAGTAAGGAGAAGATGTCGGTTAATGAGAGGACCTGCCGTGACGGGGGGGGGGGACAAAAAGCTTCCAGAGTTAAAGAGTTTAGAGGAAGAAACATCGTGGTGTCTCATTAAGAGACGCTTCATCAGGTTCACAAAGAACAGAACAAGATGGGCCGGCGCTGAACACTGTCAACTCCACCCTCACTTGGGATTAGAGAGTTTGGTCGGCAAAACAAAGTGTTTCAGAGGCGGTACATCAGAGGGAAGAAACGCAGCTCATTTTTCAAATCGCCCTTTCTGAATCTAACAGGGTGTCATGCTGGATCGGGACTTAATTAGGGAAACATTTTGACCTGAAAAGGCTCTTTCCGTCGTCAACTCGGGGAAACATGAATGCATAAGTTGTAGTAGTTTGCTCTGGAACATTTTCTCTTTTCAGCGTTCCAAAATAACCATCATCTCCAACCTGACAGGGACTTTCAGAGACTTGTCTCTAGGTGGTATTTTCATGATAGACACAACCTTCTCTGTAATAAACATCTCTAAAAGACTCTCCCTCTATTTGTCAAGTCACGCAGCACTGCTTAGGGTGACTCGAGGTGATCTAGTGTCTGGTCACGGCTTATAGTGATGAAATTTTGACAGATAGTGCAGGGCGTTTCCCAGCCCGACCTGTCTGCACTCTCTGCCCTGATTATGAGGCAGTCACCTTGTAGAAGAACACACACACACACACACACACACACACACACATGGGCACGCACGGGTAAAATGTCAGAATGCACGCTGCTCGTCATTGGTGAATTGAAGTGGACAAAGCACAGCGCTTTGCCTCAATCAACCTCTTTCCTGTATTCACCCCCCTGAAAGTGGGTCTCTGTGATGCTATTCTGCCGGTGAACGAGTGAGCCAGTCACCTGGAGACAGACGGAGGGAAAGAGAGTAGGAGGGAGAGAGGAAGTGTATGTCACATGCCACTCAACCAGCCAGTCAGTGGAAAGTTTTTTATTAATTCATCACTCCATGTTTCTGAAATGAAGCAGTGGGCAAGGCTGAGGGGCAAACAAATTCCACTCTCTCAGCAATATTATTATCATTACTAATAATGTGGGATAATTATAGCTATATACCTCGCTCTACCCCTTCTCTGTTCCTCCAGCGCCTCACTCCCTCCTTCCCTCCACCCCTTGCTCATACCAGTAGCGACCTGAATTAATAAATGGAGAAATGAAAATGCGGTGCTTCCGTAGGCGACGTCAACAGCTCAAGAGTTTGCCAGGCCTGTCTGCCGCCTGGCTGGATCGGCAGTGGCGGCGGCTTCGCCCTGTTCATGCGGGGCATGATTCATAATTAATGGAGGTTATAATTGCAAAGCCAGAGCACGAGAGACAGACGGCGAATGAGAGAGAGGGAGAAAGAGACAGGAGCAGTAATGAAAATTAAAAAACACACACACACACATACACATACATACATGTGCACAGTTGACATTTTACACGGCTTTCATTTAGCCATCCTTCTATTTCTTATATCATTAACATTTACACATGCACATAAACATGCACACACACACACACACACACACACCGTTCACCGAATGGCTAATGGAATCACTATCCTCTGTGCCTCTGTTTTGAAGGTCTCTTAAGCGATGGGAGAGGAGGTCAAAAGTTTAAACTTTGTTCTCCAACTGAAGTTAAACACAATATCTGCAACTCATTTCGCAGTCTTGGGTCAGAGAAGTTTGTATTTCTGATTGGAATTTATTTTTAAGGATTTTTCTCCTCCATTTGTGAGAGGGATACGATTATTTATAAGCAAATATACATTTTCCAAGTATCTTATGACGTGGCATGTGAATCTACAGAATGTGATATAAGCCTGACTCAACTGCATGAACCTACCGATGGAAACAGCTGTCCTTTTCAAGCCATAAGGGGACCTCTAATCCATACAGTGACTAAGACTGAAGGGGTTTATTGAGTTTATTACGATCCATTAGTTGTTACCGTGGTAACAGCCATTCTTTCTTGCATCCACAGGCAGAAAAAATAAATATTCTTAAAGTATCTGGGCTGGTGAGTGTGACCCCATTCCCTTGAAGACATGCTGTGTAAGGATCTGTTGAGAGGCCTAAACCGAGACCACACTGGACACTGGACCTAGTTTCAAATTCACGTTGTCGTGTGAATACAGTGGGTGGTATGATCTCCCCAAAATGATATGATTTGGAAAAAACCTTCCCAATCAACTTGTTTCTAGTGGTGCTAAAAATTGTACCGATAATACCGAATAGTGATTTTGATGCCTCTACTCAGGGTATCTGCCAATAACAAGTCCCGATCCAACACCAGTGATGTTTAGTACCTGTGGAACTTACTGGAATCATCTTTATGTGAGGTAACAGGAGGCCAGGTATTTCTGTGGTGCTAAAAAGCCAGCCTTGACAAAAGGAAGTTCACTGCGTGAAATGGACGTGATATCCTATACCGGTGTTGCAAAGGTGTGGGGGGAGGTTGTTTCTGATGCAGGGGACTAACAGGCGTCCTGTCCTAGATACCTACGGCATAGATTTTGATTTGTGGTCAAATTTCACTGTTAATGGCACTCCTGACTACACTACCATACTAGATGCATTGTATTGTACTTTCTCATGTTATATGATGCTGTATTATATTCCCCACAGTAATTGTTTTCAGTATTTTATGTACTTTGTGATAATGAGCAACAGTGGGCTATGTATGTACTTATAGAACTAGGGTTACATCCAAGTTACTTCGAACTTTATTTTGCCTCGTCTCTGTACTGAATCGCAGGCAGCTGCTGTTGCTGTGTTCACAGTCATTCATTCAAGCGTAGATGTGTGTTGCTGAAAAGACGATCCTTTCGTCAGCTTCCTTAACGTTGGCTTCACTCTCATTCTTATTCACTCTATTTCTGATCATCATCAGAAACGAGTAGGAGAAAACACAAGCAGTCGGTCGCGGCTGTTGTGGTCCCCACGTGGTATCTCCATAGCTGCTGTAGATCCGATGTGTAGTTAACTTTTAAAAGGTTGAGCATGTCAGCTATGGCATCGCTACAGAGCTTATGCTAATAGCTGCCATAGGTATGTCATGACACCTTAACACAGAAGTCAAATCCAGCTTTAGCCCATCCAAGAAGAACTTTGTTTGAAGCATACAAAGACTCTTACCTTCTTATTTCAAAAGGTTATACAGTCGAATGATAAATGTTATTGAAGGCCTTTGGTGACTAAATATATCAGCATTTTGAAAATGAATTCTACAAATAAATAAAAAAATCCACACAAACACGATAATCTCAAAAGTAAAAGTCACTTCTGTGAAAACATGCTAAGACAAGACAAGTGGAGAATTGGTTAATTATCACTACAAGAGAAGGTGTTGTGATGTTGTGAACCTCCTAAGATTAAACAGGTTTACAATTTCACAACATCCCTCTGATGAAATAATGCTCATGAATGTGAGCAACTGAATACTGGAACCCTGAGTCTTTTCTGAAAGTCAACAAACACAGCTCTTCAACCTCAGCCAGTCTCCTTTTTGAGGGCGACACACTCCATTCAGATTTCTCTGTGACTCACTCCATTATCTGTATCTGTATTTACTAGATGCCAGCAGGGAGAAAACAAAACAATAAAGTAACCTTCATTTTCCTTGACTTCGCCGCCTTCACTCTCGATGAAAGCGAGGCGAGCCACTGTGAGCTATAGAAGCTGTAGAGATGTAGGACTTTGCGGAGGATATGAATTAGAGGGATTCATAATTCATTAACAACCTTGAGAATGGGAGATGGAGGTGATGGGGGAATGAGAGTAGGGAAGAAAGAGTGAGAGAGTGAGGGTGGGGTAGTGGAGATGGGGCTAGAGGACATTGATTTCCATCATGTTAAGGTCAGCTGAACACAAACGTGACTCAGCCTTGGCTGGTTTAGTTCGCATCACAGCCTTGTCTTTGTTATTAGAAGTCACAGTGGAACAGGGAGCCGGTGGTAGGGATGTAGACAGGATGCGTGTGGGAGATACAGTTCGAGTACTCTGTGCGGCGACGTAGATTGAGTGCCTCTCTGTGATTCCGAGACAAGGTAATCAGCAGGTACACATAATTGGGTCAATCTTTCCTCTTTATTGCACCCACTCCTGGTATGGATGACTGAACTTTGATTAAGAAGCACTTGGAGACATGTCTCTGTCCTTTGAATAAAATAGGCATAGTCAAAGTCTGAGCTGTTAGATCCTTTTAGATTCCACAGCCTGAAGCTGTATCTCTACTTAGTCTAAGGGGTTACAGTGTAGCACGCACTACATGTCACTTTTTATTGCCTAAACCTTACCAAACCATAACAATACAATACACCTGATCTGTGGCCATCTGTGATGGGAACTGGGACTTGGAATATTTCTACAGGAACGATCAAAGGACACCGTAACACTTTGACACACTCCATATTCAGTTTTTGTCATAATAGACATGGTCCATGTATATTCGATTAGCTGATTTATTTACCAAATCAAAATATAATGTCGGAGACTAACAAGGAAAAACAACCCCCAAAAAAAAACCTTAAATGGGAAGAAAAATGGAAGAAACCTCAAAGTCCGCTGTCACGCTGGCAATCTGTGATCATTCTACCACCCTTCCACTTCACTGCTTTGAATTGTATCTGGTTTAAGTAATGAGTTACGTACACAAAGGTTGAGTGATTGATGGGTGGACAGATTGGCTAGTACGTGCATTTGGGAAAGGAGTGTCTGAGCATTCATTTACTGTCAACAACAACGGAACCAAGCCGAACATATAACCCCTGCGCCATCTCAGCTCATCCCCCTGAGTGGCCTTGCAGAGAGACGGAGAGCTGGTGGAAGATATGACACTCCTTTGTATTCTTTGACGAGTGTCTGGAGAGGTTATCTTTCCATCCTCTTACCTCTCTTCCCTCCCCTTCCCCACAGATCGATCTCTCCCCTGGGACACCTGAGGCAATCAGGAGGTGTTGATTGGTGTCCCTTTCGCTTGCCTGATCCGTCCTTTCCGTTCTCGTCAACTCTGATACTTCGCATACCCTCTCTTGCTTTCCAACTCTCCTACTCATTGCCATTCCTCATCAACCCACTTCCCTCTTTCCCTTTGCAATCACTCTCACTGATAACTCACTCCAGTGCTCTCTTCTCTCTGTCTTTCTCTCCACACTGGATTTCTTTATCCCTTTACTGTGTGGTCTCTCACGCCCTGCTGTCTTGCGACGCTCAAGGACCATTGAACAACATTGACTCATGCCACAAAGCAAAGAGCTTCTTAGAGGTGCTGCATCCTCGGCCAGTGCATTTATAGTTCGTGGAAAATCCAGGGATTACAAGAAATCTGCTTAACATAGCTAGGTTTCTCCTGGAGAAAAATGACTTTTTGGCAATGTGCCTAAAATAAGTGAATCTAAAACTGAAATGGAAATAAATCTAAATAAGTTAGTTTCCACAGTTGAACAGTGGGTCATTTGTAAAATTCAGGAAATTATATATAATGTATATGTATAATGGGGTTGTGTGTGTGCCATTTTGCTTGGTGTGTGTGTGTGTGTGTGTGTGTGTGTGTGTGTGTTGGATGCATAAGCAAAGTGAAACGTGCACTGGTCTGTCGTCCTCTGAGTGCTTGGCTCTCCTCCACCCGGCTGCACTGTCAGTCACAGTAATGGGAAGGGAAAGCCGGGGCTAAACAGCTGCTAATGGGAGATGACTAGGGAAACCTTAGCACTGTCCTCGCTAACCACTAACACAAGCCAATGAAGAGGGAAAACCTAGCACTGTCCCGACTGATGCTAACCGTTAATTCAAAGTAATGAAGAGGGAAAACGCTGGTAATGCCAACACAAACCAGTAAAGAACGAAACATTAACACTGTCAGAGCTTTCGTTAACCACTAATTTAAACCAGGGAAAATGTGGCACAGTAGCCCTGTCCTCAATAATGGCTGCTGATGACACCAATTAGTGTGATAACAATCATAATGTAATGTGTTATTGATTCCTCTCAGGAGACTCTCTTTACTCTTACACCCCCCAACAAGAAGTCAGAGGTCAGGGTCAGGTACAAAACAGTGCAACCTCTTTTTTTTACCACTTTATCAAGGGGGATGTTTATGGGAAAGGGAAGATAAGACTTGAGGCGCAGCAAAGTGGTTAGTTTGGAAATAAAAGGAAATAAAAATCCCTTCCAAAGCAGGGATGAATGTGAAATATCTGGTTCTTTGAAACAAGAGATACATGATGGAGTAGACAAAAATGAAAGAATAGTAGTTAATGTTAACTATGACTTCCAATCAATCATCATGGTCATAACATAAACTTATAGTACTGTTAGATTTTCCAGGACTTTGGAAGTGTTTCTATGTTGAGGAACATTGAGAATATCATGAAGTGGTCTTTGAAGTCTTTGAAATGGGAATTTGCACAGGGGAAAGCGCAACCAGTGGCTTCTACTACCCCCCAACTCTTAAGACTCTTGCTCGTGTGAAGAAGAAGGTAAATTACTCATTGTCATTGTTCAAGTTCATGATAATCAATAAGAATCCTAGGTTATAGTTATTACAGTATGTTCTCTACTGTTGGTTGCATTAAAAGCTCATTGAGAAAGACTAAACATCTCCATAGGGAATACGTTGTAGGGCTATATTGCAAAGTGTATTAAATTAAGCTCAACAGTGATTCCATTCCATGTAAAAGCATTCTCTTTATTGGATGTAATTATATGTGGGCTGATTCAGACTGAAGCAGATTTTTTTTTTTTTTCACAAGGTTTTATCCTTTCCCTGATTGCTAAAGGCTAAGCCCTCGTAAAAAGCATTAGTGCTCGGTACCTGCAAATAAACACGTACAGGTAAACCGATTGGAAATATACTGTATTTATGATGGGAATGAGTTTCATCTGAGAAATAGTGCTTTGAAGTTTGGAGGAGCTAGATATAGAGACAGATAGATGATAGATAAGAGAGAGAAAGACGGGGGGGAGTGCTAAAGATTAATGAACAGACGGACTGCCTGTAACACACAAAAAAAATGAAGATGAACAATCCCCAGGTTCAGAACGAACACATCTTTTCATTAGTAAAAGTACGAAAAAGAGAAATGGAAAAAAAAAAAAGATGAAGCAAGTGACGGATGAGGGACACAGGAAGGGTGATGGTGGTGTGGCGCAAAAGGAGAGGAGAGGAGACAGAAACTGATAGAGAGGTAGACAGAAGGACAGCTATTAGGGTTTGAGACATATGCATGGCAACGAGAGAGGACAGGAAGAGCCGGTGATGGATGGGAGGGCCAACGCGGGGTTACAGGGGAGGAAGAGAAGATGACAACGGCTGGACGGAAGCACGAGATAGAAGAGGAAGAGGATGGTGAAGAGGGCAAGAGTGTGAGAGAGTAAGGGTGCATCAGGAAGGAAGAAGGGTCGGAGGAGGAGGAGCAGGAGAGGAGAGGAAGGTGTATTCGCTTGGACAGGCTGTCATAACGGGAGCTGACTGCTCACCCTGACGCATTGAACTGGCCTGACCCACAGCGCTGAGGACGCGGGGGTGGGGGCGGTGGAATGAAAGGAGGGCATGGAGGGAGGGAAGATGAGATGGAGATGGAGAAGAAGGAAAGGTGGGCATGGAGGCGCGAAGGCAAACTGTGAGAGAAAGGAAGAGGCTTCACTTTGAACTGCTCTGCCCTGCCTGGCTTAGGACACCACAGGGATAGAGAGGAGTATATAGAGGAGTGGATGGATGAAGACGTAGGGTGGGCTTGTCTGAACTGATCTGACTTTGCGGCAGGGAGGGGGGTGGAGAGACGCAGTGGAGGGACACAACATTTCTTCTTCGTTACTTACCGGTTGACACAAACACTGATACAGATATACAGCATAATACAGCTTGGTGGTATACAGAAGACAAAAAGTAAACACAAAATGTTTTAGCGTGAACAGGTAATTCCTCAGTTTGATGCGGACACCACCCCTCCTCCAGGAGAATGACAAAGATGGACAAAGAAAAGTCTTCTCTACAAGTTTTGCTCAGTTACAGGGGAAACAGAAGCCATGGCGTCTTGACTACCCAAATAGCTGAGCTCAACATTAAGCTCGCAAATAGCCGAGACTCACAAGAGAAACATAAAGGGCTAACAGCTGACAGAAAAAGAGCCAATGATTTAAGCAAATACCTTGAAAAGCAAGTGAGTGACTTGCACAATAAACTATAGAGTCAAACAGCCTTGGAGGAAAAATGTAGGTCTGCTCAAGAAGAAAAACAAAACCGAAATAACAGCATTCTCCAGCAAGACATTGTGGACATATGCAAGACATTTAAGGACCACAAAGCATTGCAGGATGAATATCAGGTAATGAAAACAAAACCTTGAGCCAGCAAAATAAGGCGGCAACATGAATCTACAACGACAGGGCAATATACAACACTGTAAGCTGAAAGATTGGCCAAGATGGACCACAATTACAACCTCCGATTCAGAATGTAGGATTTGAAAGAACAATTAAAAAAAAAAAATGTGAAACCTTGGCTCAACAAATATTATGACATCAAAGCTCAGTCAAATTGAATTGAATCAAATAAAATGAATTAAATAAAAATTTTAAAATAACATTTTTAATTTATGATTTGCTGTTGGAGGTGGACAGAGTTGCAAACACAAACTGACATAGTGCCGGATACATTTAGTCTGGTAAGAGTGTTTCTGTATAGGCAGTCAGTTGAATACAGAATCACTGCTCACATAAGAATATGAATTTTGTGATACTTTTCTAATGTCACATTTATTATTTTATTATTATTTCTATTAGCCACACAGTTGACAAGCATAGTTCTTGGGATGGCAATGTCAGTTTGTCTGTCTGTGCGTAGGTGTGTCAGTCTAGAAACACACGACTTATTTGAATTCCCTCTTTCCACAGACAAACTATTATCTAACACTGGCGAGAAAGATGGAATAATGGCAGTGGAGTTACTTAGCTACAGAGTAACAGATATAGCAAGGATGGAAGCAGATAGAGGAAGAGTTGGTGAAAGAAAGAAGGGTGTGAAGTTGCACTGAGGAATAAAAAACAGGGGGAGGATGGAGAGTGAGAGGCTGGCTGCAGGATGAAAAGGTGGGGTGGGGCTGACTGAAGACTGAAGGAATTCCTGGTGGAGCTCTCTGCAGTCCTGCAGTTCCTCACAGCAGAAGAGAAGGAAGATAGAGCCTTTCACTCTTTATCCTTCCTCACACACACACACACACACACACACAAACACACGTGAACATTAATGCCAGGAGATCTGCCATGAGGCAATACAGTTCTAAGTGTGTGAATAGAGAGCGGTACATAATTATAGTCTTAGGTAGCACCCCCCACAGCTCCTTTCCCTGGGAGGTGTAGAGCAAAGAGCTGAGGGGGACCATCGAGAACCCCCCTGCTAGGAAATCAGTTTGGCAGTCAAGATGCTCTTATAGCATGACTGTGAATACACACACACACACACGACCCACACCGTATATGAATAATGTTGGAGGTGTAGGGGCTCCTTGGAGTATTTCACATCAACTATATTCATGCCATGCATTATCCATGGTATATCTCATGCATAACTGAACAGTGTGTAGTACGCTGCAAGTGTAACGAAGCAAAATGTACTGCACATGACACCTACAGTAAATGGTTTGTGTCATGTTAGTTTTGCGTGTGTGTGTGTGTGTGTGTGTGTTTACTGGTACAGCCTTCTGTATGAACGGACTTAAGTTAAGCTGTTTTGAATTCAAGGCAGATGGCAAAATGTCTCCAATTAGCTGTCAAAAAGACATTTCTGCAACTCCAAAGGTAGCAGTATTTTGAGGGTCTGCTGACATCTACAAACCTGCAAGTGAGCCAAAGAAGGGAGAAAAAAAAAAAAGAGAGAAATAAATAAACAAACCCCTCATCTTATTCCCATATTGGGCTGCACTCAATTTACCGCACTCATATTGAGGACAGGAGGTAAGAACACTGCCAAGTTGTCAGATCAGGTGCCAATTCCAATTTGCTTTTTCCACCACTCACATCTGCTCAAAGCCCACTTGGAACCAGCTCATTTCCGCAAAGTCACCCAGACATCTCATGTTTACATGTGTAAGGCAACACCCGCCGTTTGATCCTATTCTATTTTCTAAAAAATACAGCAAATAGTCTCAACACTTTGTTCATATACAAGGATCTCTCCTTTTTGGAACTGTGCATGTGCAGAGGACAAAATGTTTTATTTATCCAATTTCCCTCATCAGTAGAACTGAATGTTTTGGGGAGGGGGGGGGGGGGGGTTTCCCCTTCCTGTTTTCTTTTACTTTGTAGTCTGCCAATTAATGAGCACATTTGTTTCTTTCTAATTAAAAACACGGCACAAGAAAGCGGGGAAACGTGCGAGGTGGCGAGGGAGGTCAGACGGAGTGAAGTAGGTAAAAGCTTTGAGGAGACCATGTGAGGAGGAATAAGAAGACACGCTTTGTGAGCAAGAACAACAATTAAGAGATTTTGGGGGCCAATGTGTGTTCTGCAAACATGATTATACTCTCACCCCAAACCAGAGACGATAGCAATTTATTCTCCGGCATTCTAACGGGAGAGAAGAGGCTTCTGAAAAAAGGGAACAGGACAGCCAACCGATGGTTTGTGGCCAAAGATCAGAGACTGGATATGTTTAAGAACATGTATCAAAACACTCATGTTCGTGATTCCGTTCCAATGTCGTTCTGTAGTGCCGTTCTTCAAAACACACTTGACATTATAAAACACAGCAGAGCAAATTAATCTCTTCCCACTTTTGGGTGCTGCTCTGACACCAAATATTTGACAAACTAGTCCTTTAATCAGTGAAATTGCCACAGAGGGGAAAGCTGGTGCCGTTTCTTTGCTGGATGGCGTGGGAGTCACTGGATCATACATCACACAGCCTCCTTGTGGGTTAGACTCTAGGGTGCCGTAGCACTAATGCTTCAGACAGTGATGTATATGGATGGTCACATAGCTGGAGGCTAGAATACATTACAGACAACTTCCTGCTGTGTCTCAGTGGACAGCTGTGAATCGCGAGAAACGTATGGAAGCAGGGATATATACACAAATAGTCACTCAACCCATGGCTTCAATTTTGTAATACAGCAAATTCACACTTTCACAGCCAAGCATTAGTCCAGTTTATGTCACGGATACATGTCTTCATCTGTTTCTGTCACGCTTCAAGTTGGTATACTGTTCGCTAAGCCCTACCCCCCTTATTAACTGTTGCTACGCCTGTCATTGGCTGATTTAAGGTAGGCTTCTCATTTCTAGCCAATGAGCATTGTCTTTGCTGGCTAAGAACTGTTGCAAGCAGATTTAATCAGCGATAGCTATCTAGTGTAAGCTAATGTTGCCACAAAAAATCATTATCATCACTGTTTCCAGCTGACTGATTTTAAAACGAGATGTCTGTAAAAGGGTCTTACATATGCTACATACATGATTTTGTGCACAAAGACGGGGGGCTAAAACTTCATGTCTCAGGCAAAAAGTAAGCATCCTCATCACCAAGGGTTGTGTTAGAATGGTTTGGATGCTTACTATAGAAAAATATACTCGGACAAGCAACACAGTGGTCAGATGCTTTAGTGCTCGTATTTTCAAACAGTGTGAGCCTAGTTATGGTTTCTAAGCTATTACACAATTGCTGTTCGGGGGAGGGATTTAGTGAACCGTCAATTGGTTGTTGCAGGTTTTGTCTGGTACTGTACCTTCCTGGGTGTGGGGACTCTTTGTGCATGAACACACACACACACACGCACACACACACACAGGCAAAAACACACACCAAGAACAAAGTGTCTTCATAACTGTATTCATTACTAATTCAATAGTCAACTGTTATGGGCAGACTGTTGTATGTACAAACATTATCAAAAGGCTAGCAGAGGGCACAAGGGAGGCCATAAGATGCTGTAGAGAGCAATATGCATGCAAACATGTGTGCAAATGCATGCACTGGAATCACAAACTCATTCCTTCCTTTCTCTGTATGTATGAGTGCTACGTTCAGGGTTATATTCACCCACGTTACATCATCTTAATTAAAATGAAAGCTTGCAATAACTTTTGTATTTCGTTCAAAGATAATGGTAAATGCGCGGCCACGAGGCTTTGTGCAACAATTTCAAGCCGTCGTTCATTCGGTGCGCTTTGAAATGTTATGTTCCAGAAGTGTTCCGGAAACAGCCTCACACAGAGGGGGGAAAAAAAAAAAAAGGCACATTTTGACACAGGAGCTCAAGCTTGTTATGGCACCACTTTAGAGGTACCATCTGCCTCATTCAAAGCTCAACAGATTACAGGGCTTTCCATATGAAAACATCAACCAATTTCTGCGCGCCTGTGTGTGCGCCCACGTGCGCGCCCACGTGCGTCCGCGCACAGGACCGCACTGGCTGAGGCACAGATAAACGTTCATTATCATCAGCCCGTCTTTGTCCAACCCAGCAGAGTGTGAACAGGCATGTCAGGGTTGCGGAAAGCAAACTAGTGGAAGAGAGACACCCAGCCGGGTCACAGCCTTCCCTTTAGGTTAGCGAACGCGGCTCATTTGGGCCCGCTGATTGGCAAAGGGTTGGTTCCCCGGGATAGGTTGGTTAATTAGTTAATTAGCTCCAGCAGCTTCCTAATGAGATGCCTACACTCCTTCATCCGCGATCAGAGAGGGAGAGCTGGAGCAGCACAGGTGGATAGCACACACACACACACACACACACACACACACACACAAGTACACACTACCCCCACCTACACCCACCTTGTACATATTCATAACCCATTCCATCACCGGCACATAAACACATATGCATGACTACTTCAACATGTTGAGCTGGGGAATATGTGCAAATGCACTTTCACACACACATGCAGCACCTCAGAGGACTATGTAAGGCTTTCAATTAATAGGCCAGGTGTTGAATGCTCTTAAATTCACAGCCTGGCTTCAAGTAAATTGGCAGGACTTTATTTGCATGAATACATATTTGTGAAGGTGTGAGAAGAGAAGTAAATAAATAATGCGTTTACCTACCAACTGCAATGGACAGTCATTCACTGTGTGCGTGTGTGTGTGTGTGTGTGTGTTTGGGGCTAATGACTCCATAGCTTGGCCTCTGTGTGGAGGAAACCAGGTGGAGAAAAGGAGGGAGGGCATGGCTCGGAAATGGGCCAGGCCGAGAGGTGGCCTGGCTGGGGAAGGGGAAGGGGCAGGAACTGTGGCTCTCTGGGTCTGGATGTGGGGCTGTGGACCAGAGAGGAGGCGGAGCAGCAGAGGAGAGCAGGTGTAGCCTCGCTCTCACACTGCTCACAGCATCTGTTACTGGGCCAGTGAGTTACTACGGCCAGCCTGTGTGTGTGTGTGTGTGTGTGTGTGTGTGTGTGTGTGTGTGTGTGTGTGTGTGGAGAAGAGTGACCTGCATGGATGAGTGAACACTATTTCTCTCACTACTTTCCTCGCTTTTCCTTTGTCCCGGCTGCCTCTCCCTCGGCCCTCTGCTGTCTCATTTTATCATGTGCGTGTGTACATGCAACTGTGTGTGTGCGCTCATGTCAGGCGTCCTATCGCCTATGACATTATCATGCTTTTCCTCCTGCCAATCACATGTGCCCTGGCCACCCATGTGGTCGACACCAGGCAGTCCCGTCCTTGACCTCACCCTCCCTTTAATGCAAATTAGTGTTATTACCATTCATATTGCCTGAGTGTGTTTTTCTGTGTGTGTTTAAGGTACGCAAAGAGGTGAACATCTGACATGAGTAATGAAGTGTGCACACACACAGACACACACACACACACAGTCCTGGCCCCAGGTGCTGTGTTAGCCAGGCTTGATGTGTTAATGCAGTGGTGATGGCAGGGTGGAGATGTGGATCAGGGTTAGTGGAGATCCAGGGGAGAAGAGGGTAGATGGGCCATGGTGAGCAGCTGTGCCCCATGAGGATCCGGTGTTTCTGGAACCAAAAGGGTTGTGGCAACAGAGCAACCTGGCATGGAGAGGCACAGGCTGGAGTAATGGGCTGAGGAAGTAGCAGGCAGTGAGGGGAACAATGGGGAAATGATGTGGAATAAGAGCGGGGATAGTTTGTGCATTGTGGTGGAAGCACAAAAGTACAAAATGCTCAAGAAACTTCGCGTCTATTCATGCAGTTAAGGTAATGGTGCTTGGAGCGGCCAAAAAAAGACGAAGAAAGACTCTTTTGGATGACATTTTTAATCAAAATATGTGAGCGTGGATAGTTTTGCTCTCCAACCTATTTTTTGATTGCATAACAAAGACAGAAGTAACCACATACCTTCAGGGCTAAGATCATTTGCTGGCAGTTTTACTAGAATTTTATCTTAATCTTAAGGAGAACATTTCAAGAAAACGTCATCACTGTGTGAATTTCTTTACCACTCAGACCGGCTCTAGAATATGGTTTGTGCTTCCCACACTCACAGTCGTGATATTTAACAGCCACACAGGTAGAAATCCACTGCAGCAGAGGCAAGGATGTAATGAAGGATGACTGGGATGTAATGAAGCCACACAACAATAAAATGTTTGAGGGAGAGGAATGGAAAATCTCTCAATTTACT
>NC_092202.1:14423188-14569144 GCF_043641665.1 Enoplosus armatus
AGTCTAACAAGTAGACATTCCCCGCCTGGACGGAGGAGAAGAACGCGGACAATGGATAGAGCAGAGCGCTAAATTAGCGGCGTCACATTAAAGCCAGCATTACAGGTCCTGACGTTTATACAATTCCGCTACCTTGAGCTCTTTGCCCAGGGTGGTGCGGGGGGCCATGGAGCTCTGCACCATGTCGGGCGTGACGGGGAAGTTCTGTGGCAGCTTCTTGCACCTCTGGATCATCCTTGGGTTGGAGCCATTCATACACTGGTAGCCAAAGAACCAGTCCTCCTTCCAATGCTCCATACAGTACTCTGAGTCAAACACATCAAAACATTTAAAAGTGTGCGTCTGTTCGGGTTTCTGGTGTTTACCAGAACTGGCCGCCTCTCTATGGACGATTCAAAATGCCCGTGTTGTGATTTGATTTTTAATATTTGTTTCTGTTTGATTCGTTTTCTATTCGCATTTTAAACACAACCTCTACACATAAAAGAGCTACATGTTATTATGACGTGTGGCTCCTCTCGTGTACCTGCAATGGGGCTTCGCAGCTTCCAGAAGATCCGCTGGAAATCGTCCAGGTCGTCCCAGGACTTCCCAAACCTGATGGCCAGCTTCTTCAGGGACAACTCCAGCAAGCTGATGAGAAGGAGGGAGCGGACGTGCACTTTGGCGTTCAACATCACTTTGCTGGGCTACAGATATGATTTGACAGTGCACTGTAGGACCTCGAGTCTCGTCTTGGGGCCCAAAAAGCCTCCGCGCACCACTTACGCATATTGTAAGGAATGTTCAAAGTCGCTCCTCTTCTCATTATCGAAGCGTACGTTTTGGGGTAAGTCGGCCTCCGTTTTGGCGTCGATACACCTGGGAATGTCTGGAGCCCACGACATCCATCTGAAAAGACAGACGGACACTTTGAGTATCCGCAGCGCGTCCGCCGCGGAAAGTGAGTCTTCGTGTTGCCGCGCGGGTCGGAACCTGTAAGTCGCCTGTCTCTCCTGCAGCTCCGCCTTCCTGTGTGCCAGCAGCTGAGGCGCCGAGTCGTCCCTCGGTGTCTTCGCTGCAGGGCCAGGGGGAAAAGGAGAGGGACAGGAAAGGACACCTTTAGCAACAGTTCAGACCTACAGGGGCTCATGGCCACTGCCCCAAGGTTTTGGGGTTAGGGCATGCTGTGGTTGAAATGCACGGGCCTACCTTGTTCCAAGATTAGGACCTGTGACAGTTTCATTCATTTCATTTCTAAAATGGATACCGAGTTCGCACTGTGCCCGTGTCTACGCTACATCATCCATCTCAACACATGCTGGTTTATGTCAAGGCTGGTTTATAACAGGATCAGGTGGACAAAAGATTACAACGCAGCTGCCAGCATGGTCAGTCCACATAAACCAGGATTTGCATGTCGCAAAAATAGAACCCAATGCTTGATGTTTGGCTATCAAGAGAAATTTGAATGGCACCCTGTGTTCCACGGATGCAACGCGAGAGCTGCTGCTCGGGGTGACTAGTCTGCCTCGGACCAGCTCCACTGCATCAGTCTGGAGTTGGCCCCCCCACCCCCCCAAGGGAACCCAACAGCACTTTTACAGCTGACCATTAGGAGTTGATTCTGAAGGCCTGGACTCTTTCCTACCTGTTCCCTCTCTTATCTCCACCTTGATGTCTCCGACAAGCCAACGGTAACAAGGGAAAGTCAGCACTTTGTCTCCGCCCGGAGGCTCCACTGTGACATAGCGACAAAACCAGTTGTCTTCCACCCAGTACCTCTGCTTCTCCAATCTGACCAGTAGCAGGGAGCCTAGAGGTGAAGGGCTGGTCACCTTGTACTGATCCACCTGATGGAGATGAAAAAAAAAAATCAAGCTTTAAAAGCAGTCATACATGTATAAAATATACCTGCAATAACACAACTTCTGTCCCTTCTCTATCCTCAACCATCGCCCATCCTCCTTGTCCTCCCGCTCCTCCCAAGATGTTCCCAGACCAGATGGGATTCTGTATGTAATCCCCCTCCAGTGGTGTTCCCGGGTCTGCCCTGGGAACTCCTCACCTTTGGTCGTGCCAACGAAACCCCCGGAAGTGGTCCCCAGGACGCCTCCTGATCGCGTGCTGGAACCACCTGAAGTAGCAACGGTCCCACCTTGCGCAGGAAACCCAAATTCTGTATCTCATTCATCGCGAGAGCGGAGGTCGGCGGATCGACCTGTTCGCCTTCGGAATGAGCTCATCAGTGAGTCATCGCCATTCCACACACACACACACACACACACACTTACTGCTCCTCGACAGAAGTCCAGTCCAGGGTTGTCCAGCAGGGTCCGCTCGCTCTCCCCTCTCTCCCCCACCAGGGTCACAAAGATGTAGTTGTTGGTGCCTGAATACTCTGATGTACCAGTTGCTACGGTTACAGTGTAGACTTCTTCCATCTAAGGAAATGGAACACACACACGCAGGATGCAGTCAACCAAGGGTTCAAACTGACAACATGTGGGTACTTGAAGGCACCCCCCCCCCCCAACCCAACCCAACCCAACCAAACCGGTGATAAACTGACTCTGTGTGTTCTAAATCTGGGTTTGCCCGGGTGTCACAAGGCTTTTGTTTGTTTTGTTTTTTTTTAAAACAAGCAACCAACCAATCACAACAGCGCAGCATCAGTAGTAAGATAAGATGACCGCGTCGATATCTCTGAGGAAGCCCGCACATTTCGACACGGAACACTTAGTTTAGACGTCGCTGCTCTTCAGTCGGGAAACACCCCTCATGAACTGAATCGTTTTGTTTTAATAGCTCAAGCTATTGCACATAAGCCGTCACACCGTCCAGCATTTCATCAAACTTGTCGCATATTCTTCGAGGGCGCGGACATGCTGACGCGAGCGTTGTGCCTTGATGATAATTTGAATATCATTGCAGTAACCAAATGTGTGAACCGCGCTGATGCAAATGAGCTGATGAAACAACAGATAAGATCTTTTTTTTTTTGGTTTTGTTTGGGGGGGGGGTTTTTTCCACCTCCGTGACATTGCAAAAAACATCAGGAAGATCCTGCCTCAAACAGATGCAGGGAAAACTAGTCCAGGCATGTGCAGCGGGCAGGAATCTCCAGTATTAGCTTCTCTGCACTGGCTCCCTGTTAAAATCCAGAATACCCCACTAGAGCGCCGGGTTGCTTGTGGTTCCTTTGGAGTCTCCAAAAGCAGGGCTCCTAGGGTCCTCGTTCATTTGTGCGCACGGAACGCCAAACACGTTCATTTAGCGTGGACTTTCCCGCCAATATTTGTTTGGTTTTTTTTCTCTACCATGTGACCCCTGAAGGGATCCATCAGAGGAAGAGATTTTCATCTCATCGCTGACAGGTGCGTTTCAGCGTTTCAGCGTGATCAGCAGACAGCAGAACACACTCCCTCTTTTTCCCCCACAGTGGAATAGACAATATAGTGCACTACGGAGTGAAAAGGGATTTCAGGCAGGGCCTCGAGAGAGAGAGAGAGAGAGAGAGAGAGAGAGAGAGGGGGGGGGGGGGGGGGGCACACGGAGAGGCTTTCAATATCAACTTGCAGATGTGGAACATCAGCCTCACATGTAAAAAAACAAAACACAAATGCATTAGTATAGATGTAGGCTTGCTCGTTTGCATTTGGGGCCCCAAGCAGAAACTCAGGTTGCTCCTGCACTGAGCCAACACACACACACACACACACACACACACACACACACACACACACACACACACACACACACACACACACACAGTTTCCCAAATACAGTGACGTAACCCGTGTGTTTCCACAGCGGTGTGAGCAAACTGAGATCCACCTCAGAGCCAGATGTCCCGGCACAAACCGCAGCATGCACGATAGCGTTAAGGTACCAAGAAACAACTGGGGGGGGGGAGAAAAAGCGCTCACCTTCGTCCAGAGTTGGGTGTTCACAGCCAGGGTATCAGTCCTCTTTCCCTGTGGGTTTCCTTTTGGCTTCGGTTTGAATTATGACACCCACTCTTTTCCCTCCCCTCCCGTGTCCTACTTCTTTTCTCTCTCTCTCGCTCTCAGATGTGTTTCTCAGGAGTTTCTCCAACGCAAACCACTCCCCTCACAGCTCCACTGACTGTCTGTCTCTCTCTCTCTCTCTCTCTCTCGCAATCCCCATCAATCAGCCCTTTATGTAGTCCCACCTCACACACACACACACACACACACACACAGTGTTGCAAAAGGGAAGTTGGGTCAATATGTGGGCTGCCCTGTGTCAGATAACGCAGCATACCAGCAGCAGCTGTTAAAACCTCACCTTCAAAAAAAACACAGCATTTGAAAAGGAGTACATGAACCAAACAACCTGTTGAGTGAACAGGTTGTTTGAGTTCGAATTTAAAAAAAAAAAAAAGTCTTAAAAGTCGTGGAACTCATTTCCTAAATTATTGTTCCTCATTATGCAGCATGGGCGTGACAGATCATCCCAAAATGTCAAATCATGGACAGTGGTTGTGCTTTCGAAAGATATTTATATATCTTTCAGGTGCACACATTGATTATCTTAACCGGGAAAAAAAAAAAAAACTGTCTAATTTATCGGTCATTCTTGCTGATACGTCAAGAAGTACAGAGGCCCGTCACCCACAAAGAGGCCTTAAAGTAGAGAATACTATCGTTACCCTGTGTCCAACCTAGTTTCCCCAGTTAATTAACATGGAAAACCAGTAGATCAGCAGTGGTGCGATGTAAAATAAAAGATGCTGCTCAAAACACACACACCCACACACACAAAATAAAAACTCCATTTTAAAAAGTTCAACAGCAAAACGTTTTTCCCAAAAAAGAAACATGTTAACAACGGATAACCCTTTGAAAAAAAACAACAGAGGCTGAGAAACCAGAATGATTGTTATATTATCATTGTTATTATTGTAATGAACAATTCCATCTCACGAAAACTTTTTTTTTTTTTTTTTGGAACTTTTTTTTTTTTTATAACAAAAGCACGACAGTGATGACAAAACATAAAGAGCATGAAAGACAAAATCCAAGAAAAGCCATTCCATACACTGACTGCAGGATACTGCGTTCAGGAACTAAAAGGACTGTAGAATGAATATGCGCTGCTTCTTTGAGCTCACGGAAAACTAGCTCTTGCCAATTGCGAGCTGGGTGACGTGGCAGAGGAAAAAGTCTGACTTCCCGCCCCCCAAAATACTCCCACATCCCACATAGTGTAGCTTGAAGTTGGCAAAATTGTTTAAAACAAAAAAAAAAAAAGAAAACCAGAGGCCACATTCTACCAGTATGACCTGAACATTGTGCAGAATAATAAGGGGTGGGGGGTGGGGGGTGGTATGAGGTAACTAAATGATACAGTATCCTCGCAGCAGCATCTGCTGTATCCACGGTAACTTCATAAAAAAAAAAAAAAAAAAAAATCACATCAGATCGGGTTGGCAAATGTTCATGGGCGGTTTGAGCCGGAGGCGCCGTCTTCATCATCGGGCGGACAGGCGACAAAATCAGCCAACATGGAGGCCATGGCTTCATCGTCCAGCTGAGGGGGGGGGAGAGAGAGAGAGAGAGAGAGAGAGAGAGAAATTAAATAAAAATTTCTACAAATGATGGCTTTAACAAAAAGCTAAAACCTAAAAGAAATTGAGGAAAGAATCTGTTTAGTGTAAACTGTTTATTGCTCTGGAGGTACGTGTAAACATCTCTGTGACCTTCCAACATCCTCTTCTACGGAACTCTGCGCGCTGATCTGGCTGATCCAACGTTCCTGCCTTTTCTCTCTCTCTCTCTCTCTCTCTCTCTCTCTCTCTCTCTCTCTCAGAGTCCGGCCGCACACTTCAGCAGAGTGCCGCCGCAGTGACCGTCTAGCACTCGCGCTTTACTACGGCTACGGTACGTACAGCAGGCCCCAGCTGGAGGCAGGAAGTGGCGGATGTTAGCGGACAGCCTGAGTAATCGTTCTCTTTTCCTGCATCAGTGTTTCTTCACACAAACACTAAAAAGGCTGCGTCGAACTGACACGTCACCCCCGGCCTCGATGCTAACCTTAGCAGTTAGCTGGTGTTATGTGCAACTTCAAATGCTTTGTGCAGCACATCAGCATTTGTGAGTCTGCAAGTCTCCTGTCCCTTTAATGATAATATAAATACATATATATATATATATATATATAAAATTTGAACCAGGTAACAAGCAAATCCAAAATAAGCCATGAATTTTTACCTTCTTCTTCTCAGTGCTTTGCCCCGCCTCTTCCTCCCTTTGCACCTCCTCTCTCTTCCTCTTCACTCCTTTCCCCTCCTCTCCATCACTCTCTCCTCCTTCTCCTCCTCCTCCTCCTCCTTCCTCGGTCTCCCGCTGCTCTGGTGGTGTGTTTTCTCCTTTCTCAGCGTCCGTCTCCTCCTGCTCTGTTGTATTCGGGCCCGGTGAGGTTGCGGGATCGTCTGCCGCCGCCGAGTCTGCCGGCTGTTCCTCCTGAAGGCTGGGCGGCTGGTCGTCGCTCGCACCGGCTTCCTGCGTAGGTTCGGCCCCTGGCTCCTGTAGAGTTGAAGAGAGTCAGCTTTACGTGGACAGCCGCCAGCGTAATTTACCTACTATTGGTGGGACAATAACACGGATGATGGAGGAGGGCGTACAAACACTAAGCTAAGCTAAGCTAAGCAGCTGCCTTTAATCTAATGACATGTAACGTTGGGAGGAATGTGATTTGACTACATGAACGTTAGCTCTGTGGCGCTAAAAGTTGAAGACTGATTAATGGAAGGTTGTCACGATATTATTGGTTGGTGTAAGCACATGTTATACGTTGTTTTACAGGAAGAACACGTGATTGGATTTTTGACACGAGAACACAAAGAAACAGATGTTTTGTGATTTGTTAGACGGGTGCACAATATGTCGGTATTTCTTCAAAGCTGTGGTAACTACCTGTTGACTCTGATTGGTTGTGCACTCTTCTGAGGCGGCTGCCAGATCGATCTCGTTGGCTCCCTGCTCCCACGAGCCCGCCTCCTCCTGCAGCCCTGCTCCTGCCTCCCTACTTCCCGCTCCCCCGCCCTCCTCCCGGGCCTCCTCCCTCTCCTCCCTCTCCTCCAGCGCTCCGCCGGTGACGCACAGGATCTGTGGCATGGTGGGGTCGTCCATCCTCTCGCTTTCGTCCTCCTCCCCCTCGCCCGCCCGCGCCTCCTCCAGGACCCCGATGCTCTCCACCTCTTGCACCTTCATGCGGTCCTCCCCGAACAGTGCTCTGTTGGTCTGGATTTCCTCTATCCCCCCTTGTGCCTCTCCCTCCACGCTGAATCCAGCCATCCCTCCTTTATCCACCGCTGCTCGGAGCACCTTCCCCTCCTCTATCCCCGCCTCTCCTGCCTTGTCCTCCGCTCCCTCCAGTGGAGGGATATCCCCATCCTCCTCCTCCTCCTCCTCTTCCTCCAACTCTTCCCCCTCCTCTTCGTCGTAATCCTCATAGTCCTCCCCTTCGTAAAACTCCTCGGCAAAATCGCTCACTTCCTCCTCCTCGTCCTCCTCATCCATCCCTTCCTCCTCCTCCTCCAGCTCTTCGTCATCCTCCATGTCCTCCTCTTCTTCCTCCTCCTCGTCAGTGCTGTTGATGTTAATGACCCCGGAGTCTTCGTTGCTGGCGGGCGGAGGCTGGTGCTGGTGGAGGTGCCGCCCCTGCTGGCTCAGCTGATTCTGCAGCTGGTGCATCTGGAGTGGTAGACCCATGGGGCCCGGCTGGCCCGGTGTGGAGGGCTGCATCAGCATCTGCTGGAGCTGAGGTCTGCCGGGCAACGAGTCCCCCAGAACGCCCGGTGGAGCCGCGAGGGTGCTGGAGTTCAGAGGTGGAACCAGGGCGACCACGGAGGTGCCGGACGGAGGAAAGGAGTTGATAGGGGTGGTGGAGGTGGTGAGCAGGGGGGAGGAGGTGGCGAGGTCGTTGGAGAGGGAGACCCCGTCTATTGTGGTTGTTGTTGCTGTGGTGGGGACCACGGTGACGGATTCTCCTCCTGGTAGTGTGACGGTGGCGCTCCCCGGTGCAGCAGAGGCCATGTTCTGAGAGTTCACCGGTGCCGCCGTGTCATCTTGCTGGTTCTCCATGTTGAGCATCCCCGGAGGAACGATGACCACGCTGTCGTCTGAGTCGCTGGCCAGAGAGATCTCCACATCCTCCGCTTCCTCTCGGTCGTAGCGGACAAACACGGGTCTCTGCCCCTCTGGAGGGCCCAGCCCGGCAGGGTCCTGCTGGTGGGACAGGATCATGTCCCCCGGGGTTGGGGCCTGGCCCGGCAGTCCCGGAACCAGGGAGAGGTGGTTCTCCAGAGAGCCCAGCAGGGAAGAGGGGCCCAGGCCGAGGGAGTGGCGAGTGGGAAAGGGAGGGCCAGGGGCGGGGCCGCCTAGGAGGGTTGGCAAAGTGAGTCCAGGGGTAGGTCCCTGGGAGGAGGGGAGGACTGGAGCGGTGGGGGTGGGTTTCAGGGTGAGGGGTGGTAAGGGCAAGGCGATGGAGGGAGTGCGGGGGTGGAGGAGGGAGTTACAGATGGTCTGAGCCTCGGTACAGAATGTGGAGACCTGAGAGGGGAGAGAAGGGGGGGGGGGCAAGCACAGAGAGTCATTAAAAACTGTAAGATAACAGTAACTGTAACAGAAGCTGTGTTCAAGTCATCATACACTTTTTGAAAGGTTGTCGTCAGTTCATCCCGTGGGTTGAATCAGTTCCCCACTGGTACCTTAGCATGAAGGAGAAGTCCTGTTGCTATGGTTACCTGCGCTTTAATATGCCTCTTGTGCAAATTTAGGCCATGTTCAGACGGACAACAGCACTGTCTGATCATTTCTTTCAATGAGACCACTGCAGAGGACCATGTTTCCTGTCTCTCTCTCTCTCTCTACACTGTCAAACTGTTGACTGTCAAATAAAGGCAAGTGTCGCAAACGGTGTCACAACGACAAAGACAAAGTGAACGCCGTTGCGAAACTTTCCAGAGTTGTAAAATGCTGCCTCACAGGATTATAAAACGGCAGTGCGGAGCTTTGGTGTCCGATAAAAATTCAAAACTCAGTGATTTCTCCCCCTCCCCCTCTCCCTCTCCCTCAAGAGCCGTCACCTTGAGGTTGCGGTCGGCGCGTCCGTTACTGAGGATGGACACGGCACAGGTCAGAGGCGGAGGCCAACAGGGTGATGGGACCAGGACCAGAGCCAGCAATAACCTGAAAACCACAACAAAAAAATATGAACCCCATCTACGCTGCATTACACAGCCTTCATTTTGCTCATCTTTGCGACAGTGTGCAGTAAAATTAAAATTTGACAACTTTCGGTCAGGGAGTTTTTTTTTTTTTTTAGAAGCAAAGAGTGGAATGTCGTTGACTCAATCATAATGATCTTGTGCTGAAAATCCTACACATGGGGACTTTAATTTGTCCAAAATGTTGGTTCTTTACATTGGCAGACAGTGTTATGAAAAAGGGCTACAATTCACCCAATATGGATATTAACACCAGCACTTTAACATCATGTTAATAAAAGTAACAATCAACTTTATATAGCATCTTTTATACACAAAATGCAGCTAAAATTGCCTTTATAATCAACAGTAATAACCAAAAACACTGCACTTGTGAATCCCTCTTCCATGTGGGTGAAGGCAGTACCTGTACAGCTCTCGTCGGGCGAGGGCACTGCTGTACTGCCCACTGACGCCCCCTGCAGATTCACATGAAGTGCTGCTGCTGGACTGCTGCTGCTGTAGGCGCACGCACAGAGGCAGCACCACGTCATGGAGACGCTGCGAGAAAGATTTACAAAAATTACAAATGAAATTTAAAAAAAAAAACGGGGCAGAAAAGCACAGCCTGACTTGTTTAAGGACACGATGTCTACAGTAAACCACAGACAACAACACACGGGATCTCAGGCCTGTGCGGCTGTGTGACATTAGCTGCTGTACTGTTTAGCAGTTAGTTAGCTGAGCGCTTACAGTGAAAATCTGCATATTCTTGTTTTTTGCACGTTTCGGCTGCGACAACAATGTCAAACTGACATTACCTTGTGTATATCATCCTTCAGCAGAGAACCGCTGGTCAGTATGATCTGTCTCAGTGCTGTGAAGGGAAAAGAAACGCGATTGCACCGGAGTTAGAAGACGAGCAGCAGGCCATTTTATGGGATGTGATCAAACTGAGGCAGCATCTCACCCCTGAGGGCTGCAAGGCAAGTGTCCTGATTAGCCAGAAGGTCTCCTTTCCTCTGGAGTGACGGCCCGACCGCGTCTGCCATGACCAGTGGTTTTGTCCTCCGCGGGCCCGGCTTCCCTCCGGGAACCACATCTGCTGACAGGCCCGCCCGGAGCTGGGGGACAGGACGACACGGACAGGGACTGAGGGGTGAGCTGGAGACATCGCGCGTCACGATATATGACAAACAGTAAAATACATTCAAACGGACGACATGGAACTTGGAACTAACCTTGACAGACTCCACGCCCGGTGTGATGTCACTGAGCAGGTGGCTAAACAGGAGCTCTGAGTGGCCCGGGCTTCCCTGAAGGATGCTGGCAGAGGCCCCGGCCACCTGGACCCACAGCTCTAAGGTTTTGTACACCAATACCCGCACTGAGCTGTGGGATGGTGAAGAAGAGACGCGAGACAAAATGTCGTCACTTTACTTGTCTTCTTTAAATGCTGTGCTAGGATCCGCTTGCGACAGTCCTGCAGTTACCTGTAGGCTCTCTGCTGTCCCAGGCTGGCTTCGGGCGGAGGCGTCCAGGCAGACAAGGTTTGAGAAAACAGCCTCTGTAGCACGGCAGCGTACTGAACGATGCCGCCGCGCACACTGCAATACACACACAGTGTCAGTGTCAGCAGCACACAGCCAACAACACAGTGTTTAAACTGTTAACGGTATGTAGTTACTGGTGTCCTCAGAATCATTCGACTGTTGCATGTACATGTCTGTGAACACAAAAACAGTGTGTGTGTGTCAGTACTCACGCTGTGATAAGAGCTGATAAGACCTCCAGTGTGTTGGTGTGTACGATGGGCAAGACCAGCAACCTCACACTTCCATCTCCTGTTAAATTCTGACACACACACACACACACACACACAGTCAACTAAAAACATGGATTAGTATCAACATTGTTAGTTTGAATGTGTATTAAAGATGTCATTTCATAAAAGGACAAGCTGTGCAATCACCCATTTAGTGCTACAGTAGAATACTGTGTGTGTGTGTGTGTGTGTGTGTGTGTGTGTGTGTGTGTGTGTGTGTGTGTGCGTGGGCTCACTATGCTCTTGGAGCTGACAGCGAGGGCTCGGCACACCAGGTTGAGTATTGGCCTGACAGGCAGACGGACAGCTGAGGCCGGATCCACTCTGTCGGACAGAGGCGAGTATGTATGAATACATATGTATAATCCTGGAACTGTCTTCTTGACACACTTGCTACCGCTGCTGTGTTTGATTTTTTTGGTTTAGAGCCTTATATGCTGCTACGAAAGGACAAAAAAAAAACATGACAAGACTTCTTGAAGGAAATGTCCGTTCTTGTATAAGTAAATCTACGTAACGTTCCAAAACATAGTTCTACGGCTGTCTGTGTAGGCTCCAGTGCAGTTATTTTATTGACACAGCACAGCACTGCAGGGACATTGTTTGTGCAAAGGCATGTCGCTGCTGATTCAAATGTACAAATGACAAGCCATTATAATGACGAAAGGGTTAGAAAATAGTTTGTGATGCGGGTCAACTGACCCTTTAATAAGGTGGATTTTTCCATGTAAGTTTTGCGTGTGTGTGTGTGTGTGTGTGTGTGTGTGTTGCACCTGAGCGTGTGTTTGAGTGCCTGGCAGACAGCTGTGTATCTGTGCTGGAGCTGCAGCAGCAGCAGAGGATCCGACTGATCGAGATGAGGGAAGGCCAGCTCCACCCCCGGACCTTCATATTGCACCGTTCCATCTGCCACAGCAGACAGCTTTGTTAAACAAACCGCATCATCAGAGTGCCACGCGCATGTAAAAAGATCCCTCATGCTGACTCCAGACAGCATCTTCAACTAGTAAAGCTAGCGAACCGATTTACTAGCTTTATTTGCATTGCATCTACCAATTTATACAAATTTTCATGTCAGGTGCGTAAAAGAGCAGATTTATTTGCAGCCACGGTGACTGCTCTGTGTAACAAAAGGGGACGTTAAGAGAACATAAAGGGGACACAATAAATGCAGGACACGGGCTGAATGTGCAACACTGCCACCGAGCGTCGTAGCAGCGCCACAGTCTGCCAACAGGTAAACCCCACCAAGAGCTACACATCGCTCGGTACACTGTCGGGCACGAGAGAGGAGAATTCACATTTTGAATGACGCTATAGTGATGTCACCAGGGTTATCTCAGCTTGGGCTCGGAAACTCCAGATCTATAAAAGAAAGCCAGTGATCTGCAGTGTGATGCAGTGTTTTTTGGATCTTGACTACCAGGGGCCAAAGGTCCGGACGTCCAAAGTCCTTCAACGTTATGGAAGCACAATAGTGAACCACTGGATTACTTTTTAACTAATCAGTCCCAGGTGGGCTTAGGTGCTACCTGGGTGGTGCTAAGAGTTCCATCTGCGTGCCGTTTCTATTTATTTCACTTTCTGTTCACGTCACCATCGCCACGTCATTGATAGAAAAGCCTACCCGTTTCTGAACCCTGGTAGATCTGAGCCAGCAGGCCGTTGGCTGAGGCCAGCAGGCAGTGAATCTGATTGGTCCAGCCCTCGGCTCTGCCGGCGCCCACCCCTCTGTCCAACAGGCCGCCCAGGCAGGGCAGGCGACCGTAACACTGACAGGCCATCTGACGGAATGAGACGGAGAGAATTACTTAAAAGGTAAGAGCAGACTGAGAAAGAGAGACAGACGGACAGCTGGACATCATATATCGAGACATATTATGAAACTCCTACATTAACAGTGAGGATCACGAACCTCTTGTGTTTTCTTGTTTGTACTGTCCATTTTGGAGAGGAAGTAGGCTCCCAGTTTGTCCTAAAAGAACGGAGAAAAAAAAGACAGCTATAGAGATATATACATGATCAATTCATAACTAACATGATTGAGAAAACAAACCCTTTCGCTCCTGTCTCATCTGTCCATCAGTGTGTCTTACCCTGAGGGATCCACAGGCTCTCGGGTAGTAGGTCATGCAGGCGGTCATCCCCTCCATTGCCGCCAGCTCACACTGAGATCACAGCGGGAATAAAAAGGAAACGTAGCCGCTAAGCAAGGATTCAACTGGTTCTTTTCAGTGTCAATCAGTCTCTTGCCTGCTTTTTTTAAAAATTCATTTAGTAATCGTTTAGTCATATATCACAATTTCCCAGAGCCAGAGGGGACGTTTTTTTTCGAAAAGCTGCTTTGGTCAAAAAAAAAAAAAACAATGCATAAAATTGTTGCTCTTGATGTTCCATTTCGTAATGTGGCCCTTCAGTCATGATTATGAGGTCCTGCCCTGCCCCCTCACCTCTGTCTTAAGGCCCAGCAGAGACGTAAGGATGCCCAGGATGGAGTTGAGGCCGACCTCCCTGGCCAGCTCTGCTAGCTGGGACGAGTACTGCAGCAAGTCCTTCAGAATGTTCACCGCTAGCTGGATGGTCTGAACTGGAGCCTGAGACTACATCCACATGCACAGGGGGAGAGAGGAATCGGAAGAGAGGCCGTTGGGCCGCGTAGACTTTCAGGTTTCAAGTTCGTCAGGATTCCGGTTTTATAGACTGACGGTGTGTGCGTGTACGCGCATGTATCATACCTGTATGACCTGCTGCAGGGAGCGCAGCCAGGAAAGGCAGTGTTGCTGGAACAGGTCACTGGAGCTGTCCTTAACCAGCATGGAGAGCAGACAAAGCCCCTCAAACCTACACACACACACACACACACACACACACACACACACACAGACAGATTTTGTCTCAATATTTTTGTTAGATACACTTAAACCTTCCTGCTGTTAGTCCCAATGCGGATTTATTATTATTATTATTATTCCATCATTACTTTTATTTGGTTTGAAAATTGGACCAGTATCTGAGCTCTGAATGCTCACAAATCTATATGCTATTGTAATTTGTTTTCTTAATTTCTACAATATTTGCATTGCATGTGGCGGATGACATGTGATAACTTCATCCCTTTACCTTGAAAGTTTTAATTTTGCCAAATTTTAGCTTTTGTTTTTATTTCATAATAAACATGAAAAGAGCCAGGGCAATTGGGTGTGTCTAAGAAATGTACATAGCAGGCAGATTTTGAAACGACGAGATTTTATATTATTCCTGGTAAGTTGTAGTTGCACATTTTACATCATAAGATTTTGAAGTACACTGTGTAAATCCAGACCTCTCTTTGATTTCTCGACATAATGTTATTTTTGATAAGCAAGCACCAAACTTTACAGCATGGTGGCGTCTCATATATTGACACCAGATAAATGGTGGGAAGTTATCCTCGAGGCACTGTAGCGACTTTGTACGTTTTAAAAGAGGAAAAAAAGTCATTACAGGTCCCATATCGCACAAAGTGAGATGTCCATGTCTTGTTTGATTGTAAAGCAGCTCTAGGTGATACATAAATACTGTGAAAGTATCAATACGCTCAGTCTGCACACAGCCCCGTGTTCAGAAACTGCGCCTTTAAACGAGCCGCCAGGACTTCCGTAAGGTTGTGATGTCACAACTGTACAGTCGCCAATCACAGCATGCCCACCAAGTACAGTCTGTCTGAGTTATTGGAGCGCTCTGCTCAGGACTACTCTTCAGGTTTCTGGAGGTGGTTCAAGTTAGTCTCAAACGGCTTGTTTCAGACAGGGGGGGGACTGGGGGGCTGCAGAAAGGGCCAGGAGAAGATACATAAGGACTGTGTTTTTTCAACTGTGAATCACGCAAAGCTGCTCTAGTGGAGCCCCAGAATACAAACATAGAGCTGGAAATGAGCACAATGTGGGACCTGTAATTCTCTAGTAACGTGTGCTACCATTTTGCGTCCTAAACAAACCACACGAGCTCTTTCAAATGTTTTTTTTTTGTTTTTTTTTAGTGAAAAGTAAACAACGCGCCTTTGCCTTTTGATACATACGGCAGCTTTTGTCGGAGGTAGACGACGCACACTGATGTAACGCCGAAACACGCGTACGATGAAATATTCATGTTCTCACCTGGTCTTGCTCGAGCCCAGTTTGGCGTTGCTGAAGCCCACGAGACCCCCGACGGCGCTCGCGCTCTGCGGAGACAAACAGGCGTGTTAGCGTGACAGCGAAGGCGAAAAGTGTTTAACAAACCGCCCCGACACCCCGGCCCCGGTCCTGCTGTATCTCCAGGTGTCAGTGCCCCAGTGAACAACAAAGCGTGTAGCGGCTGCGGCAAGGCGACCACGGGGCACAGACAGGTAACAAGCTAGCCCCTGAGCTAACGCGCGTCTCCGGGCCGGGAGCTACCTGCGTCGGGAACACGCCATGCTCTCTGTAGTTGGCCACCAGAGCGGGCAAATATTCCGGCCGCTGCTCTTTCAGAACCGACACCAAACCCTCCGTTAGTCGCATAGCAGACGGGCCACGCAGCCAAGCCGATGTAGCCATGTTGCCTGTCCGACGAGCCGGCGTCACCAGTGTGCGACGGCGTGACGTCAACTTAGTGAACTCTTTGTTGTGGTGCAGCTTCAGCCGCTCGCGCCACCGGTCCAGAAGAGCAGGTTTAGATTGACCCCCCCCGGGTACACGGGCTTGAGCCGTCTGGACTACGCTGCGTGTTCATGTACAGTGGAACGTGGTCTTGCGGGGGCCGCTGACTGTAGCTGTTTTCCCGCCTACTCATGGCTAACGAGCGGCTCAGAGCTCTGGAGGAGGTGGAGAAGGAGATCGCGATGATCCTGCAGTGTGCTGGTAAGAGGAGAGGGTGAAGTCCTACTGTATACTGGGCTCTATCAGAACCCTTAGCTACCGGGGTTTTACTCCTCTCATGGAATCGTTCCTTTTTAACCGGAGCAAGGCAGGGTTACAAACTGGGCAAAGCGGGCAGTGGCCCCAAGGACCCCGAAAGTCCTAGTTTCACTGCATGTCGGTTGCTTTTTGGAAATTTGGACTCATTGAAAAAGTTTGGAAATCATGTTGTCGTACCCCCCCCCCCCTGATTGCAGGTAATATAGTTCTGGAGCTCTCCAAAGACAAACACAACGCCAGCCTCCTGGACCGACAGCTGGTCCAGTTCCAGAGCTCCGTCAACCGAGTGGAGAGCGAGCTGAGCGCCCAGATCCGCTACCTCACACAGGTCAAACACGCAGTAGCAGTGTTTTTAATGTGTGCACTCTAGCCCTGGAGACCACTGCCACAGCAGCAGAGCTGTAGTCTAATCCCATACACCATAAGTGCAGTGTTGTCCTACAATAAACATGTAATCAGTCAAAGTGCATCATATTGGGAGCAGCAGAATAAATCAGTAATTATCCTGTCTCCCCCCCCCCCACCCCACACACACACTCACACAGGTAGCCACAGGCCAACCTCATGAAGGCTCCACGTATTCCGCCAGGAAGGATTGTCAGATGGCACTGAACAGAGCAGAGTACGCCAAGGTCAAACTGGGAGAACTGGGACGGACCTGTGAAGTCATGTTGGAGCAACAGCAGCAACAGCAGCAGCAGCAGCAGCAACAACAACAGCAGCAGCAGCAGCAGCAGGCATGAGAGCAGAGAGGGAGGCTGGCTGGTGGAGGAGTGATCGCTGGGCTTACAGCAGCATTTCACTGTGACACCTGATGTGACTGTAACAGCCTTAAAATCTTTTCATAAATCCTTTTGGTTGTTATTATAAATACTGAAATGCATAGAAAAAAAAGAAAAGAAAAGAAAAACATTTTGTTGTTATTATTGTTGCACTTCTTGGCATGTTAAGTTGTTTGGTGGTCCAATTTTCCTCTCCATGTGCACAGCAGGCCATATGTAGACGTGTAGGCAAACAGGGAGAAGTCCCAACGGAAGTGAAGCAGAGACGCAGCTTTCTCCGCCAATAGAGCCTCAGCTGTGTGGAATATTATTAGTTGGGTTTTTTTTTTTGCCACCGTAAAAGTCACTAAGAAGATTTTCTACGAGTTGCTGAGTGACCGAGTCGGTCCGAAAGTGGCGGTCCTGGATCAGGGCTAAGTGGAAAGAAGCCCGGCGTTATTCAGAGGGATACCCTGCAGCATGATTCCCTAAAACCTCATCATTTCCTTTTGTCCTGCGTTGCTTCAAGTTCAAGATGACATCGCCCTCCATTTGATAAGGAGAAAAGTGTATTTTCACATACTCGAAGAAGCCCTGTAACCTGCCAACTTTTTTTTTTTTAATGTTTTAAGCAACAAAATAAAGCCTTTTTTTGTTTTGTTACAACACTTGATTATTAATTGTACATTGTATTTCATTTTATTGAGTGAAATAACATAAATCCAATACGGTAGATCTTGTGATATATTTTCTTAACTAAACTCGGGTTTCATTATGATGACAACAGCTGTAGTGGCTTACGCTTACATAGCTCATATTTAGAACTCTGGAACAAAAAAAAATAAAAATCAAACATTCGTAATTTAATATCATGCATCGTTATAGATTTAAAAAAAAAAAAAAAACAGTTTAAGAAGTCCAGTGAATTCATGGTTGATTGTCCAGCTGGTCCAATTGTATTTTGTATAGGTGCACTAAAGAAGAGCTGCTCACACACTGGAAGGCCAAAGCTGGATTCAAACAACTCCTGGCTGCTCCACAGACATTAAAAATCAGTATTTTTTTTTTCACAGTTACTTTGCCCCATTGATGTGCGATAAGGAAAAATATCTATTAGCAAAAATACAAAAATAAAAATCATCCCTGTCCTATGCAGTCCTGTTCATTTAACTCCATCCTCTAGCTTGTTCTGCTCCAGATAGAAAAACGCATTCGATTCATTTCATTACAAAGAGCTTAAAGGCTAATCAAAAGTAAAGGTTAGGGGTTCCTCTGTTATTGCTCTTAACAGTTTCACCCATACCTGAAGACAACAACTGACCCATCATCAACGTAACGATAGGTGTGTGTGTGTACATGTAAGACAGCAAACTGCAGGTGTCTTGGTTTTGTTGACTGCTCCTTTAACGAGAGACATTAGCCCATACAGAGTAAATGGTAGAGTAATGGAGGTCTGTCTGCTCATCCTCTCCCCCGTTGGGTTCTGGGGTTTGCGTTGCCCGTGACCTTCCACTCGGACAAGTGACTCCGCTGCTGAAGGGGGAGGAGCTAAAAGAAGGGTTTGTCCTCATCCTTCGTCCCCGTTAGCCGCAGGCGAGCGAAGTCTTCGAACACAAAGTCGTCGACCTGAGAGGGGGTACTGAGAGGAGAAAGAATGTCAGGGTGTGTATGTTGACAACAAGTCTGAAGTCCTAAAGGTCATAAAAAAAAGTATACCACAAGGTTCTACATCGTGCTTTCTAATCAATAAAGGAAGGAACACTCCGCCGACGAAGATTCGTGTGTATGCAGACGATGGTTATCTACACTTGGTGGAATTGAATAAGAAAAAGTCTATTTTAACATGAGACATTAAAGGTACATAGCGGAGCTTTCTTGTAAACAAACGCACAAGTTCTGTTTACATCCAGTGTTACCGACCAAAACGCGCTGAATGCATCTCCTTTCCGCATTAATATTAAATAGTTTGTGCAATGTTTACATTAATGTTTGCTAGCGTGCGGTCTTGCTCCCTCTGCCTTTCCCGGTGTGCTGCTATGCTATTTTTTGCCACCAACTGGCAATCAGCGGTACAGCCGCGAAGCCATTGGTGTATCACATATTTGTCGCGTGACACAAACAAAGCGGGGGGTGACCCACTCACAAAAACATCGCTCCATAGTGCTACCAGTGGTCCAAAGCTCCACAGGGTACCTTTAACTTTACTTCATCACAACGCAAACACATTTGTTTTTGTTTGTTTTCCCCTTGCAACAGGAAGAGACCACATTTTCATCTCTATTAGATTAAGGTGGCACCCTACGTATGCAGGCATGCTGACATTTTGCTCAATCAGTGTAACCACTGATCAAAAATAGCGTCACCTGGTTCCGTCTGCAGCTCTCTAATTCATCGGTTAATTCGTTTCTCTAATCCAGTAAATGATGGCGCTACAGGATCAGAGGACTCAAATCCCGACCGGACCTCTCTCTGGAGTGAAACATTTGGTGAAAAAGTGGCTTCAAGCTGAGAGAAATCACACAACAACACACAAACACACACACACACACACACACACACACACACACACACACACACACTTACTGCATGTCAAACTCTATGAGGTTTGTATCCACAGGAGCTTCAGCCTCTGGAGCGACTACAAACAAGAACACATTCAGTAATTAAAGTACACTCTGATCCATTGTGAGCTGTTATGCTGTTATGAAGTGTGTGTGTGTGTGTGTGTGTGTGTGTGTGTGTGTGTGTGTGTCCTACCTGACTGTGGTTGGGAGCTGGGCTGGTCTGCAGGTTTGGGATGCATCAGGACAAAAGGAAGTTCCACTGCTACATCCCTACAAACACACACACACACACACACGTAATACATTCAATCCAATACATGGCGTCTACATTACCCAAAATGCAACTCGCCCTCCGACAGTTCAGTGTGTGACAACCCAAAAGAACAAAGACATTCTTTAGCTATCTCACATGAATGCGATTCTCAGGGCGATTAGCTTATATGCCATTTAAAGTCACAGTCACAGGGAGACTTTTCACTCTGCTGAAGGCTGACTCTTTTCCTGACTTCTCACCTGACAGGCTCAGCCAATCACAACGAGCAATGTCGCACACGGCAACGAATAATAACATTCACAAACAAGTGATGCACTTTCTGAAGCTGGTGAACTTTCTATGTTTCCATAGAGACGCAGCAAATCCTTTGTTCATTTCCAGAAACCATTGCTGCGGAACGCTCGAGTGTGTGTTCACCCACCCTCCAAGAGACACCACCAGTTTGACTTTGACTCTGTAGGAAACCAGGATGCCCATCATCTCCTTGTTGGTCCCTTCTTTTACTCTGCACACACACACACACACACACACAGGGATGAGAGAAACAATGTTAGTCAGTACACATATCCATGAGTTTGTGTGCATAAAACATCAACCCTTTTCTGTCAGATGCATGTGTGTGTGTGTGAGTGTGTGAGTGTGTGTGTGTACATGCTGCTGGAGGCCAGGTTGGTGTCTTCATGCTTCAGCTTTCCATCCAGGGCCAGGCCTCTCTTTTCCCTGTTTATACCCAGCATGGGGGTCAGAGCGTAGACCTGGCAGGAGGTGGAGCTGGGAGAAACCTGGTGACTGTGGTTGGGCGGTGGGGGTAAGGGTCAGGGTGAGAACGACACACATCTATTAGTTCTTTCTGTAGCTACATACTGAGCGCTTGCAGTGGTTCATGTTGTCACGGTGGCCGAGAGGTTAAGGCGTTGGACTCGAAATCCAATGGGGTTTCCCCGCACAGGTTCGAATCCTGTTCGTGACGTTGTACCTTTTCGCTGCTGACCCCTCCCACCCCGGACACCATCTGTTCGACCCCCTCCCCTCTGGCAGGAGGCTGCGGTCCATCAGGACCAAAACCTCCCGCCACAAAAACAGTTTCTTCCCCTCTGCAGTCAACCTGACAAACTTACATTGACTTGATTGATTTTTATTCTTATTTCACCTTTTATATTCTACTTGTTTGTTGTCAAAACAATAGCACCTTCAGACCACAGCAAATTCCTTGTAATGTATGTTACTTGGCAATAAACAGTTTCTGATTCTGATTATAAGAACAAAATGAGCAGGAAAGGTCATCGTTGACCGCAAAAGACAGCACTGAAAGCACATGTGGGATACAATAAATGTCGGTACTTACGATACGATATTTGCATATAAAATAGTATCATCTGCATACAAATGCATTTAATAATGATCAACTACAGTAAATATAGATTGTAAAGAGAACAGGGTCTAAAATTCATCCCTGTGGAACCCCTTTAATGTTGAGAAGTGCTAAGAGTGCGAATATACCCAAAAGGGCTAGAAGACCAGATTGATATATACTGATATATAGATATATTAGAACTGGTCGACCGAAATGCCAGACTAGGTTTGAGGTCATAGCGTAGCTGCGTAGCGTGGATCTTTGTCACAGTTCTTAATAATAAAAGAAAAACAAATGTATGGGATCCGTATCAAGACTGTTTGTTTGTGTATTTACGTTTTTCAATGGAATAAACAATGGTACGAAGCATGGGTGGAAAGGAGGACAGCGGTATAGAAGAAGAACTCACTCTGCTTCCACCTGGGCGACCGGACACTTATACTGAGCCGTGGAGAATAGACAGATGTCAGCATACTGACGAACTGCGTGGAGGAGGGGAGAGTGGTTTTAGTACTTCCTTTAGCCCTAATCTGCCTTCCAAGTCAGATCACTGTACGTGCAAGATGCAATACTTTAATAGTAGCACAACAATAACAATAAATTGCTGTCCCAAGTTTTTTTTGATAACAATTGAGTGTGTAAGAGCAGGTGGAGTTACCAGATATCTTCACCCTCTTGACAGTCTTAGTGGAGTTGTTGGTGACCTGGACATTAACACTGATGGGCTCACCATGGTAGTACAGCTAGAGAGAGGGACGGATACTTAGGAGTGTGCGTGTCCCGGTCATCAAATAGCACACAACAGAAGTGTGTGAGTGTGTGTTACCTCCTTATCCAGTGAGGCCTCAAGGTGTAGAGATCTATCGGACATCAGGAAGCTGCGACTGGTCTCCACCATCGGCTGAGGACCTGGCTTCTCTGGGGCGTACTGAACCTTCCTGATCACCAGATGCACAGAGTTCCTACGTAGAGGTGCGAGATATTAGCTACTGGCAGCTGGTTTCAAAGAATATCATGCAAAAGGAGAGGAACTGCTCAGGGTCTAGTCTCTAGTGTTCCTCAGAGAACCACACTGTATATCTTTAGAGGTGTTAGTTTGGTTGTAGGCTCAGGTGTCTCAATGTGTTGAACCTTTGGTGGATCTTCTCTTCCGCGGTCTTGGCACAGAACGCCCGAAGCTCGTAGTCCACGCCACATGCCTTGCCAGTGTCCTCTGGGCCCGGCTGAAGGGTCACTGAGCAAGGCAGGTTCTGGGGGATCTGACACACCCGAACACACAAACAAAGAGGAATCTAAATGGCCAAAGTCTAATTGGCTATAACGTCAGTAGAGTTGATGATGGTCATGTGAGAGGAAGGTATGCTGGTAGCTGTGGTAGTTTCAGGGTGAGGCTGAGGTGGAGGTCGTGTTTGTGTTTGGACGTCTTACAGTGAAGCTGAAGGGGTAGGCGTGCTGACCCAGCTTCTTCAGCAGCCTCTCCTGCAGGTGGCTCAGAGGCTTCTTTTGCTCCTGCGCAGGAGGGAAGGCCTGGATGGTGCAGACGTACAGATCCTTCCGGAAGGAAAGGCCCAGGACGTCCAGGTCCTCCCGGCCGTAACAAAACGCACAGGTCAGAGTCACAAACACTGAGGACGGATGAAGACATTGATTATATGGACGGTCAATCGCTCATTCAGTCAGTAAATCAGTCAAGTCGGTCGCTTTGTGTCTATCTTCGGGTTTTCTTACCTTTTCGATCTTTCAGATACTCTGGGTCAACAAAGACCATTCCGTCTAGAGAACACACACACACATTTACAGTTCATGTGTAAATCATATGGCACCTGAGCAGGGATGCTGAACTAATGCAGATCAAAACATAGTGTGTGTGGTTGTGTTTATGTCAGCCTAAAAGTGATGATATATATGATTCAGACTAGCCGCAACTAGAACCGTATTTTATTTAAATGGAACACGGGCTGCATTACTAAACCAAACACATCATAAAGGGCAGACAAGACATGTCTCATTTTAGGTTCCCTCAGACGCAGCCTTTATTTGCCCAACTTTACGCACAACGTGTTTGTCCTTTGCAGCCCTCAGCATCCCATAATCTGTGAAATGTGAAATGACACAGCTCTTAAAAGGTCCCATGTTATGCTCATTTCAGCGCTATATTTTTGTTCTGGGGTTCCACAAGAGTAGCTTTGCATGATTCATAGTTCAAAAAAAGTCCATAACTGTATAGTTAGTGACATCACAACCTTACAGGAAGTCCCGACGGCTCGTTTAAAGGCGCAGTGTCTGAATACGAGCGTTTTGATGCTTTCCCAGTATTTATACAGCACCCAGACCTGCTTTATAATCAAACAAGACATGGACATCTCACTTTCTACAACATGGGACCTTTATTATAAACACTAAATCATGAAAGCTGTTAGATTGATGGTATCTTACTGGCGACAAACGTGGAAATTTCAGATTTTCGAAATTAAAAAATGACCCTGAACTGAACCCGATTCGGATCAGCAGTGGGGTGAATTTCATTGGTGCACTGAAAAGGTCCTCCCACTGTAGTCAGCCTTGGACTGGATTAAACTGCGAAAGGCCATGTCTTCGACCTCTGTATTTGTGTTGGTGTGTACGTGTGTGTGTGTGTGTGTGTGTGTGTGTGTGTGTGCGTGTGTGTTTGTAGACTCACCTACTGGATCTACATGGTCTAAGTGATCGACAAAGTCTCGCTTCCCTAGATAAACTGTGAGCTGCGGAGAGAAAGAGACAGGCAGAAAGACAAAAAGGAGTGATTGGGATAATCCACGACAGGAGATGTTGGAGAGAGGAAGAAACAATAAGAGAACCTCTCCTCACACACACACACACACACACACACACACACACACACATATATCCTACCTTGCTGTTGGGACTGGACTTCTTAAAGACTCTGTAGAAAGAGGGAGAGAGCATATCAATAAACCGCCCCCCTCCTCCATGTTAGCGGATGGGACATGGGCCAAACTAAAAAAATCAAAGAACACGTCAAATACTTTTCTCCCGAAGATGGTAAGTTTGGTTTTTAATGAGTTATTTGATGCTATGAGAGACGTCATGATTGACATCTGTAATTGACTGTGGCGTGCTCGCGATTGGGTCGGGCGGGTGTATGGGCAGGACCTCGATACCGCAGCCCTACCCCCCCCCCCCCCCCCACCATCACCACTGGCTTCATTTTTATACAGTACGCATTTTTATATACAGCCTATGGTCCTAACCAATAGGCCACCAGGATTTCCCCATTTCTAACCTAAAACATGAACAAACTGCACACTGTGGTCAATACAGGGACAAATGTTTGTCCACGTAGCATTGTCCTGCGTTCCAGAGTAAACAAGGGGAGCGTTAAGGCCTGGTCAGCCAGCGTGTCTAGGACAACAACAAGCTGTGAGAGTAACGGCACTGTGTAATCACATCATACTTCCTGTCTTTCACACACACTGCAGCAGCGAGCCAAGCCTTGCGTTTGGGTGTAAACACAAAGTGAGTAGTTGGCCGACAGCACAGTGAACCGGAGGACGTCACGAACCACAAACTGGAGTTTCACGAAACTGACCCTCGTCCTCTCATCGGCCTCTATGTGCGCAACTTAAAAAAAGGAGCAGATTCAACAAAAGTATGGCGTGCTTGATTAGATTACAATGCACAGCATGGATTATTTCTGATCCCGCGGGAGACATTAATCATTGCAACAGCACTTAACAAAGAACAACAGTATTAAAACAGATGTCTTTAGAGAAACACCCTCAAGGGCCCATTCCAAACTCATTCTAAGGAAATCTCCACCCTCTGAGTCTCTGACGGCGTTGGGTATCATCAATCTGTGTTGTGAGGCAAAGGCAGATTATTTGTACAGGACCACTCAAAGACAATGAATCACAATCTCCGTCATTTAGGGAGACCACTGCTCACAATCCAGTTACAACTGAGAGGCTACAAGCCAGTCAAAAGTGAAGCAGAGAGAAAAGAGCAGAGCGTCTGCAACAGGAAGCGAAACAGGAAGAGGGTGAAGCGTATTCCAGGAAATGTGGCCAGTGTATGCCATGTCATGTGTGTGTGTGTGTGTGTGTGTGTGTGTGTGCCGGGAATTATTTTGTGACTGTGAATGCACTGGCCTTGGGGCATTCGGGCCAAGTCAGCTTTACCAAGCTTTATGCACACCGCTGCAGTTCTAAGAACACTAGCATGTCCCTGCGCAGGAATGTGCTGCCTTTTACATTCTGCGGAAAGAAAACAGGGACAAAGAACAAGACACGCATCCTGATCATCGACAAAAATGTCCTTTACTCCCCTCACACAGGACGCGTGAACCGCTTCCTGTCAAAACCCCATCTTATCATAATAAAACCTTTCAGTGAAACCCCTTTCCGTCGAGGTCAGCGCCGAGGACAAGGATGTGTCCCCGCTAAACGAACCCACAATGTCAGTGGGTTTCACGAGACAAACTTGCTGTAAACGGACTGTCACGGCCACAAGTGGAATTAAATGTTAGTTCATTTCCCAAGCAATGTTTTCCTACTTTACCCTATTGGAGAGAGTTTCAGAAAGTAGCACCTGCTTCAAAGCCCCTGTGATTTGAATTTCTGTGTTTGGCGACCCCTAGTGGTCCACTTTCGGCAACCCTGTAAAATTCTCGTCTCCTTCTCATGTGATCGAGATTTCTACAAGGAAGACAAAATGTGGTGCTGTCAAAAAAACACCTGCTGGGTTTGTTTGTTTTTTTTTTAAACAAAATTTGTAGTGTAGCAGTGTTGTTGTGGTACTGACTGAGGCAACAACTGTGGTTACATTCTTACTGCCAGTGATCAATATATGAGGATGTTAGGCCAGACTCCCAACATGTCCACATTTCACGGCTGCCTCTCCTACAGTCACACAGCAGGGCTGTGCATTAAACGTTTCAGTTACAGTTACAGACGGTGTACTGGGTTGAGAGAACGCCCGGTGCGCTCTCGATGCGCGCCAGGTAAGTCCGGGGACAGGACTTCCGGAGAGTTCAACCAAACTCCGCTTGAAAATGTGTCAATTTAACGGTCTTTTTAACCACGAGGCTGAGGATGAGTCGTTTTCGTTGCTAGCTCTGTAGCTAGCAGGTGTAAGGGCTGTCAAATGCCTGCCAGGTTTTTATTTATTTATTATTGGTTTTTTTTTAATTATTTATTTAATTATAATTTTTTTTTTTTTTTTACAAAGTTTGACTTATCTCTATTGGCTTAAACATGTGAAGCAAAAACTGTGGCTACGTCCTTACTTGCTAGCTAGCCAAGTCTTTTTCTCATACGAGGAAGTTTACGCCAGGGCTACCGAATTTGTACGCATTTTATGGCAAAATTGACGCCTCCTTCGCCCACAGTCACTCGCCACTTCGGCAGGGCAATACTTGAGACTTTTCCAGTTGTTTTTTTTCTTCAACTCGGCACTAGCCTGCAGTCAGTCGATATCTTTAACTTTTCAACTCCCAGCCCTCCGACGTCCAGTGAGGAGAGCGCGTCGAGCGAGCCCGTTTAGATGCCGTTTAAAATGGAGCGTCGCAACCGCTGTGGCTTCGCGTGGAATAATTCGTTTTTAATTATTTATATACATATTATTTCAGTAGTTTATTCGCATATACTTTCCGGCGACAAACACAGGGGTTTAAATAGTCCGGTTTTGGGTAGTTCCCCGTTTCCCCTACCGAGTTAACGGGACGTTACGTCGCCCATTTCCATCCTTTGACAGCACACATGAACCGGCTGGGGTGGTTTTGCTTACCTGGTCCCGGCTTTGTCCCCCATCTCCTCGGTCCTGCGTGGACGGTTATCTCTAATAGTAAATGCTGGTCTGGGGTCTGTGCTGGTCCAGGGTGTCCGCTGATGCTGCCAGCTTTTTTTTTTTTTTTTTTTGGGATCATTCAGACTGTTTCCGCAGTTTAAAAAAAACAACAAACCACGCCTACGTCATATGCTTTAACAGTACTACATTAGTAACAGCGGTGGCTGAATACATGTACTCAAGTAGGCTACTGTGCCTTAGTACATTTATGTATATGCTGAGGTACTTACACCCCAGTAAAGTATCCCTCACTTAAGTGAAAGTACCTGTATCTCAACTCTATTACAAGTAAAGGTCCTGCATTTAAAATCCCACACTTGATTCACAGTGCAGGAGTATCATCAGCTTATATATATATATATATATATATATATATATATATCTACAGTGCTTAACAAATGTATTAGCCCCCCACCCAGTGTAAGGTGTTTGCCACCGCTGCCCTAAATGAACAGTATTGCTGATGACCAAAATATCTGATGTCTCTGTAATGGTTAATCCACCAGTATGTGCAAGCCGAGCTCTTTAATCAAAACGATCTCTTTAATGCTAAAATATAATTATTGTTGTTATCCATGAATTCTCAAATTTACTGTTTTACAACTAAAAAAAAGCAGGAAAAAAATAGTAAAGCACATTATTATTTTTTTGATTGAGATGCCAAATGACAGTTATTTACTTGCACTCCTGAACAGAAACATTTGTTTTAGTGGTTGCAAGACTGCAAGCTGTTATCAGGGCCAAAGGAGGTCGTACAGAATATTCAGATTTTTGGTTAATATATGTGAATAAGGACTATTTAGTTGTTCCAGTTTGTTATTTGCCTAATAAATAACAATACAATTTTTAGTTTTTGACAGATCTCTAAAATATTTGTGTTTTCTCATTTTTATGACAGGTGGTCTAATAAATTTGTTAAGCACTGTATATCTATATGTACACACTGGTACCTGGGGGGGGGGGGGGGGGGGGGGGGGGTCGTAAAATGATTAATAGGAGACGAAGGGTGAACAAGTGCTTTTATTTTGAAAGGTGCGGCAGGAAGCGGCGCCGTATGGGCGTGTCACGGATGTGCCATAGTGAACGCCTTGACTGCGGCTTTCCAGTGAGACCGGGCTCTGCGGCAGGCTGAACGGCGACGGGCCCGTTATCTATTCCGCTGTGCTATTTACCAGTTAGTTCTGTTTGGGTTGTTTTTTTTTCCCTCAGGGACGGGGGGCACGTTTTTCTTTTACTGCGGAGACCGGGGTCATGGCTAGCCGCTCACTGTGGTCGCTCTGTCTGCTGCTGGCGCTGCTGCCGCCGCGGGAAGGTAAGGCTTTTGTCTCCCCCCCCCCCCACCTCCACCACCACCACCACCACACGCACCGCCTCGCACACCTCATCACTGATCACCCATGATGTGCGCCTTTTGTGTGCCGCGCTCGCGATTCGGGGGGCCCGACTAACGGTCCTGGAAGCAGACATCACCTTATTACCCCCCCCCCCCCCCAGTCTCTCGGTGCGTTATTACGCGCGGGCCTACACGTGTTACAGATTGACCCATTGACGCTTGACCTCGGTCCAGACATTACTAATCGCTGTCATTAACCAGCTGTAATAGATTAATGACACATTGATATTAAGTGATTGTATGGAGAGTGTTACAGCAGGTCCGGTCATTGTAGAGGGGGCAGCGTTACACCACCCTCAGCAGCAGCCCCCGGTCCGCCCGGATCACGGCTGCACGCGCCGGGGCTGAGAATGATGTCACTCTCACCGACTAGGAATATGGGAAGTTAGCCCCCCCCCCATACACACACACACACACACACACAAGGGACCATCACCAGGGTGCAGGAGACTCATCCTCCTCATGTGGGGCCGCACGTTGACCTGTGAATTTAAAACAAAAGAAAAAAGGGGGGGGGGGGGCATGGACTGAATGAAAAGCTGCAGTCATAAGATGAAAAATGCAAATTATGCAAATGGGATGATGTTAATTGATGTCCCGAACTGGGAGGTTGGGTTTAGGCAGAATAGTTATCTATGAGAATATGAAGTTAGTTGGAGGGGGGGGGGGGGGTCAGGGTGAGGATTGGATTGGAGATTTCAGGGTGGCACCTGCTGGAATGAGTCTCCCCTGATAATGGCTCTGACCCCTGGACGCTCTGGTGTCTGTCAGTACATAGCCAATAGCAGTGGCCTCAACCTCCCCCCAATTTTAGAATCAGCTGACGGCCCGAGGGTCCCGGGCCAGCCCACCGACACCGCCTCTCAACAGACGCTACCTGGTGAAACACAGAACCCTTGTAGCTCCTCTAGCAAGGCTGCGTTCAGACCACATCCCGGTAACGGCCCTGGAATCCATCCGCCTGTGTAGCGATGCGGAAAGTGAGATTGTGGCGGTCGGGCTGGTGGACGGGCTTTTAGCAGCGAACCTCCCGACATTATTATTATTATTATTATTATTAATTAATAGGCCTTTCTGCCAGAAAGCCTTTCTAACTGGGTTTCTTCTGGGTTAACGTTGTGAAACGGTCGCAGTTTGGTTAGGTTTAGGGGAAAAAAAAAATCAGGGTTTGGGTTAAAATAAGGACGGGACACGAACCGCTGTCTCCTGGGTCAGAGTCCTGTCTTTCTGCCAGGAGGGCTTTCTGTCAGAAAGCCTCGAAGGCAAACCTCTCCCGCGTGCCCCGAGCAGCTCAGGTGCACACTGCACAGATCGCTGACAGAGAACAATCCAAAGAAAATGAATTTCAATTTGTGTTGCGGAGGTTTGTTGTTTTTTTTCTACCCCATTAATTGTGACCCTCGACCTGCTACAGTGAAATGCTGCTTACATCAGTATGCACACACACACACACACACACACACACACACACACACACTCACACACACACACACTCACCATGTGTGTTGTTTGTGAGCGGCAGCCAATGAGGTCAGCCAGCGTTTGTTTGCCTCCGCTTTTGTTTCCTTTCTGGTTAATGATCTCCGCTCTGCGATCCGGACAACAGAGACAGAGAGGATTAGCGCACTGTGGGCCCAGTTTGGCACCCGGACCGGAGTTCAGGATCTGTGTGACACAGTAACACCGGCAGGGCCTGGAAAGCTGATCAATACAATGGGCAATACCGCTGCAAAAATAAAAGGAGGCTTAAATCAAAGAGATCAGTTTCAGCTTCAACACATTCACGCGGCATGAATTCTTTTTTTTTGGGGGGGGGGGGTTTACGCGTCAGATTCAGCGTAACGTGTCTGGCATCCTCTGTCCCTCTCCTCTGTCCTCTCTGGACTGTAGTCCTGTCTCAGGACCTGGACCTGTCCGACGCCCTGGGTGGTGACGACGATGACAGTAAACCACGTGAGTACAATAGAACTGTTGAGATGTTCGAGGTCCGGCATGTGTGTAGTTTGCATGTTCTCCATGTCACAGTGCACGGGGAGTGAGGGTGGGGGGGGGGGGGTTGTGGTCCTCCAAATGTTCTTAGAACTATGAAAAAGTTCCGCCAGTCTAAAAAAAACCAACTCATCTCTCTCCTTCACAACAGCAACCCCTCCGCCCAAGCCGGCTGGAGCACCGGCAGGAGGAGCAGCAGGAGGAGCAGCAGCAGGAGGAGGTAAGGTCCCGCACTGCGTCACTGATTGTATACACCGGAGCAGCGAGCGGGTCGAGCTGGTCCCGGTAATCGGCCTTGGTATCTGTACAGTATGCGTACGTAGTGCCGTCTGTGCTCTCTGCAGATCTTAGCCTGGAGGATTTCTTTAAAGACGACGACGGCGGCACCACCACCACCACCACCACCACCACCACCAAAGCCCCGACCAAGGTTGTGCCCAAAGGCCCCGCGGGCACCAAGGCGCCGGTCAAGCCCAAACCCAAGCCAGGTGAGAGAATGCACCCTCCCCTCTGTGCGTGCCGCCGGCCGTGCTTTCCCTCCCGAGGCCTGTACCGGGAGCTGCCCGGTCTTTGTTAGAGGCCTTTCATGTCCCTGCTTTGTATTTCATGAACCAGCTTTGAGTTTTTCGTCCAAATCCACGTCAGTTTGCTTTGTGTGTGATTTTGCTCTCTCAGTTCACGTTTGTTTTTGCATTTGCATTGACCCCTTGACCTTTTGACCCCTACAGCTGGAGATGACTTTAACCTGGCCGATGCCTTGGACCCCAACAATGACATTGGTGGCAAGGATAAGAACAAGGGGCAGGGAGGTGGGTGGGAGTGTCTCCCGCAGGATCTGTATTTGTAGTAGGGCTGCAACTGAACATCACTTTCATCACCCGTCGTCACGATTAACCGATGAATCGTTTAGTCTATAAAATGTCAACAAATGTCAAAAGTGATGCCTTCAAATAGCTTCTTGCTGTATGAATACAGCATAGATGGATAAAATGCACCACATTTAATATTTCTATCACGTCAAACAGAGGAATAACCTGTTTCAGTCTACAGACAGGTGTCCAGAAATCCAGGGGGAGCTCCAAGGAAGGTTTAACTTGCTTCAGCGGATTTGAAAAACTCTGAAAGACGGACTGAAAGGTTCTCCTCAGTCGTTCCGAGGTTCCTGTAAAAACCTCCGAAGCCAACACAGCTCATTAAACAACTGCGGGCGGCCGCTGTAGCTCCACCACCAGCAGCTTTGATGGCTAATGGAAAGACAGCGTCAGTAAGAGGACACACAGTCTGTTTGTTTGGTGCTGCAGAAGAACTAAATAACTCTCCAAGAGAGGGAGCTCATTGTTCACCCCCCCCCACACACACACACTCTCTGCTGATAGAGTAACGCTTTCTTAGTTGAAGTCAAACATTATATATATATATATGTGACAGAAAATAAGGAAAAGCGCAATAGGCCCTCTTTAAATTAGTCTCTCCAACCTGTGTTGAAATGAAAACGTCGTTTGTGCTCGTTGGCGGCGTATTAATTCCATTCACTTGCATTCACGTAAGCGCCAAATCACAGCAAAAGTACTTTCCATACATAGAGCAGGCCTAGACTCCATTACAGAGAGCCAGACACAGTTCCCACCACTTAGTGACCTCGTCGTCTCCTCCCCCAGGTGGATTCTCTGACAGCGACCTGGCCGACGTCAGCAAAGACGACACCTACAAACCCGACAAAGGCAAAGGTAACGCCGGCACCTTTGTAGTCGACAGGGCGCGTAGAACCCGATGGCTTCAGAACAAGGGGCCGGGGGCTAACCTGTGTGACCTGTGTGTGTGTGTGTGTCCCCGCAGGCGGACGCCCGAGCGGCGACGGCGATCAGATCAACCAGTACGACGACGACAACGGTGGGTTGTCTCCGCCTGTGCTGTTTGTTCGCGAACGCATGAGCTTACTGTTTATCTGCGTGTGTGTGTGTGTTTGGTTCCAGAGACCACAGCAGAGGTGGGCACCATCGCGGGGATTGTCAGCGCGGTCGCCATGGCGCTGGTGGGCGCCATCAGCAGCTACATCTCCTACCAGAAGAAGAAACTGTGCTTCGGGATACAACGTAAGGCTTTTACACGAGACGCTGTTCGGTAGGTCATATTTCATGGTGGTCTAGCCACGTGATCTGCATCAGCAAAGTCCCTCCCAGGTTCTTGGGAAACGTAGCCGCTAGTGGCGGTCGTCAGGAAGAGTCACTTCCACTTGTTGATGCTCATTGAATGTGTTGTCGTGGCAGAGAGCCTGAACGCGGACATGGTGGCGGAGAAACCCGAGGCCGTGGTGGCCACAGAGCCCCAAGGTAAACACACACACACACACACACACACACACACACACACACACACTCTTTTTCCCGGGCCTCAGCGGTCACGCGTGTGCAAACCACTCTGCTTTCCTTTGTGCCTCCGCAGCCCAGCAGACCCTCCTGGAGCCGGCCAATGCTGAACCTCCCACTGACGAGAATGCTGTGTAACACACACAAAGGTCACCCACCCAACCCACCACCCCCTACACACACACACACACGCAGCCATGCTACAGGATAGACTTTCTATTGTGTAGCTTTTTTTTTTTTTCTTCTTCTTTTTTTTTAAACTGTCTGCTGCAAACGAGGCCGACAGCGTATGGAACCTTGCCAAATGTACGTGTATATAGTTATTTATTGTTTAACTGTTGGAAACACCACTAGCGATGCCGGTTCACAGTTATTGCCGCATGTGCGCTGTGGCTCTGGGGCTTCAGCTGTAGCATTTTGCCGAGCTCCAGGCACGCGGCGACGTCGGGGAAATTCAGTTCATCTTATTGTATGTCGATTCAGTCGAAACCGCTTCTCCCAGGTTCGACCGAATCACCTGGATTGCGCCGCAATGGAAGAACACCGAACGGCGCTTTATAATCAAAGCCTTGTAGCAACTGATTATGTAATCACTCGTGCAATGCGATAAAATGTGTAATCGCCCGTTGTCGCAGTAACCGGTTGCTTTATAAAGGGAAGTAACATGTAAAAGTAAGGGCACAGCATGCACTCATAGAACCGTAGTTACATCATGCAATACTGATGTTGACCAACAGTATGAATTTCTCTTATTCCTACAAAATGTGACATTTGTTATTTCATTTATTAGATTTTCAGTTTACTACACAACAGGTTTGATTGCATTTGGACCCACTTGGCGCATGTATTGACCTTTAATGGGCCCCACTGTTGGCTAATAAAAGTCCATTGGTGGGTCGAGGGGCGTACTCACAGAGCCGTTGACTGTCATGTTGACAAGTGGCATCATTAGTTGCTAGGCGCTGCTCCATCTACACCCCCGTCACGTTGTCCACCTCAGTGTACAAAGTTGCCTTATTCGGATTTGGATCTTTTCTGCAGAGGGGAAAAATAAGGCGCCTAAAACATTTCTGTGTACTTACAACCTGTGACTTTTTTTATAATGTAAATAGCCCTGATGTTTAAAAAAAAACAAACAAACAAACAAAAAAAAAAAAGTTGATTCTTTTTCTTCTACTAGCCTTTAATGACAATGCCTAATGAAGGAAGCCCGGATGAAGCTTGGTTTTTTTTTTTTTTTGGTTTTTCCAAAGTGGTGATGGGGAAATAATTGTAAGGAGAGCCGCTGTAAGTGAACCAATCCGTTAGCACTTGGGGGGGGGGGGGGTTGGTTGACGAGGAAAAAGCTCCAAAAACAAATCAATTTAAAAACGGAACGTCTAAAGAATAAATAAATAAATAAATAAAAAAAGGACACGGCGCACTTGATGTAGCATAAAAAAGGATGCTAGCTAAATCAGTTCCACTGCAGTTAGAACTCTTAAAAAAGATGCACAGAGGGCACTTCTCTTTCTGCAGTCACTTTTGGGGGGGGGGGGGGGGGGTGAAAAAGAGGAAACCCCAGCACGTTGTTTTCCGGGGGGGGGGGGGGGGGGGGGGCGGCTGTGACGAGGCCCGCCAGCAAGCAGAAAATGCAGTGACTTATGTTGTCGACCCGACACGTTTTATTGTGGTTAGCGTCAGGGGCGTGTGTGCAGAAGAAGGGTGGACTTGTCTTCATCCCATGGTGGCCATTTTGAATTGAGATTGGTTGTGAGGGGTCGGCACATGTGTAAAACTAGCATCTTCGTTGGCGTGGACCAGACAGCTGTTCTTGGAAGCCCCAAACAAACTGAATAAGTAGATAAAGACAAATACAAGACGCCGTAACGTGTAGCTGGACCACAATGCCATACGTCTCCTGATTAGCGCGTTAAACGCATTTCCCTTCCTCACAAAACATTCACGAATTTGCACGAAACTGTAACCTGCATGCACGAGATACTGAAAAGAAAAGCGACATACTCTTAAAAACACTGGTCCATAGCACTACTGTGGTCAAAACCATCACTGGTTACCCTTAACCGGGTTACTTAATAATAGGTACTGTACCAAAACCAGGTAAGCTAATATATATAGGAATAATAATAATACTAATTCAATGACACCATTATTGAATTTAAAAACTTTCAGTAAAATGATCCAGAATCTGTGAAATCCTCAAAAGTTTGCCCAGTTCACTGCAGTTACAATTATTGCCTCAGTGCGCTTCAAACTAACTAGCTCGTATACGAAGCTGTTGAAGGCTGCCGTCACTGGCTAACCACTGCATGTAGTGATTGACAGACAGGGCAAACACTTCTTCTTCTTCTTTATTTTCTTTCTTGTGAAGCATACAGAGGCCTTTAAAAAGGCGTTCCCGCCGGTAGCCTCCGAAATGGCCACGGTGGGGTAGTTCGGTCAGGGAGGGGCTTGGATCGGTTGCCGCTGGCTGAGACGAAAAAAAAACAAAAACAAAACAAACTAGAACTCTGTTGTAGCCGTGTAGATGACGTTAGCGGCGGTAGTTAGCTTTAGGACCTTGAATAGTGTCATAACGAGTGCTTTTGGAACGTCGTGATGGCTGTACATATTCCCGTGAGCCGCTCTGTGTTTGTACTACTAGCAGCGTTTTTAAGAGCATCATCATGCTCCATATGAAACTATACTCTTTTGTGTGTGTTTACACTCTTCGCCCGCTCTTTTTACACTCTTTGTACCCGACTTTTCCTAACAACCTAGCTTAATCTTTTTTTTTTTCGTAGCTAGTTTGCCGCTTCGTGGTGAGTGAGCTTCTTCTGTACTGCCAACGGTTTGCTGTTTTCCTAAAGACTTGCTTTGATTCGGGTGACCCGGGACGTCGTTCCCCGTTTTCTATACCGTCTGATGTTTAGTGTGTCTTGTCGTTTTCTAGAACCGCTCTAGTGAGAGTTATTGCACCCCAACGCGGCGCCGGGAAAGACGCACAACTTGAGATTGTTCGAAGACAACTGTATGATTGCAGTTGGTTTGCGTGAGGGTTAAAAACAACACTGTGCTTCTAACACTTTATCCGTTAGGTCTGGGTCTTGTTCACCCTGAATGAACTGAGCTTCCAAGTTGGGTATTTCCGAGGTGAGTGTCGGTGGTTCTCAACACTCTCACGCATACTAAGTCTCCACGATTCATTCCAGCTGGCGCTTGGGCCTGTGCATGTCTCTTGGAGACGCACGTGGCTTTTCAAGATGTTAAGAACAAAGAAGCGGAGCAAGCGCTGATGGGTAGGCCGACTACCGCTGCGCACTGTTAATGAGCTGGGCCGTGTCTGATAGAGTAGTCTGTGTTTGCGCCGAGGCGGACGCGCGAGGGGTTTTGGATTTCAGCTCTCGGCCTGAATGAGTTGGAGCCCCCTTGTCGCGTCGTGTCGTTTCCAGATACTGAGGGAGTGTGTGTGTGTGTGTGTGTGTTGTGTGAGTGTCGGTGGCCTATAGAACGAGTGTGTTGCGTATCCGACGGGACACGGCACAGTCCTTTTGTGTTGCGCCTTTCTTAAACGGTCCACCTGCGAGGCTGGTTTGCGCAAAGGTAGGCTCCTGTCTGTGGCAAATCATCATCAGTCGGTCATTGTCACGTCCCAACCTTTGGCGGGACCCCAACAAAAACTCCACCGCCGACCCAATCGACCACAGTGAGACACCTTTAAAACAACCAAAAGACGCACAAAAAGAGAGGCGGCAAGTCTGGGAGTCCCCATGCCAGAAGTCTCTCCCCTTCCGGTGCTGGGGATTAGGGTCCTCAAGTACTTCCTCCAGGTCCAGGCCAGGTGCACCTCATTGGGCAATCACAATCAACAACACAGATGTGGTCTCCGTTGCCGGTAACATCTTGTTAAATTTCACAACGCTTGCTTAATATTCAAAATTCATAGCCCACCCCCCGTTTACCAGATTGGTGGCTTCAGGTGAGCCCGATCAAGAACGTGAGGGAACGCGGTTGTCCCAAGGAGGAAAACGTCTTTCGGCCCGACAGTAGAAGCTTCCCAGTTTTGGAACATGTAAATAAGCAATAAAAGTAAAAAAAAAAGGGCCATTACTTAAATCTTGACTTGGGGTTCCGTAATCATCAAATCTTGGGATCTAAAAATAAATCACTTATTTGTGACGTTTTCTGGCATTAGACAGAAGCTCACGTACATTTTTGAGGACCGTAGAACCTAACCACGCATGCAGATACCCAATGTAGCATGTACAGAACCCGGGGGGTTTTTTGGAATTTGTTGGGGTTTTGGAGACAGCCCTCAACTCGGCAGACAGTCTGACAGATCTTTGCGCAACCAGACCTCGATGGGCCAGTGTTCCCGCAGAAGAGAACATGTAGAGAAACTAACGTCCGAGGAGTCTCAAACGCAAATCCAACGTGGTTTTGAGCTGCCTGTTGAACTTGATTAGCGTTCAGGGACTCGGGAGTGGTTGGAGTAGACCACATCACGCATGGATACACCTCTCTCTGCCCTATCAGCTGTAATTCAAATGGCGCTTCTCTCTTTGCCTTATACCCTGCACAGTCCCGCAGGGGACACGCCACAGTATTCATCCAACACCCCATAGCTGCGCCCGAGCGAGAGCAACACCCACGGCTTTCAGCTCCTTTGGGTGGTTACCTTGGACAAACGGGAGGGGGGGGGCGGGGCAGAGTACCCAGAGGACTGAAAGGTTGTGGGTGTTTCGTCAAGCTCAGGCCGCCAACAACAAAACGACAAACCTTTCTGCTTACTGAATGTATTGAATATTTAGCAAAAAAACAAACCCTTTGGCTTGTAGCAAAAATACCAATTCACCAAAGATGTAGCATCGGTTGAGAATCACTTTGCCTTTACGTATTGGGATCGAATTGTCTTCGTTTGTAAGAAAAAAAGGTCTCGAAATAGGGATCGAATCTGGGCTTGAAACCGGAATGTCACACAGGATGCCCTCGCCGTCCCGAGTGCAACACCGAAAATGAATTCACAATGCCGACTGTGCGACCGCGGTTGTTGGCACTGCTTTAAGACTCAGCGTGGACGGTTGTCCTGGTCGCCAGACTGGACGGAAAATACGGTGGGGGTTGACACTATATGATCATAGGGCTTGAGATACTACAGTCTGTTGTGATCGGTCATACCATTAGACTGAGTTGAGGGGCGGGCAGTAGTACACTCTAGTGCCTATTACCGTGCCATGCAAAGCCAGCCAAAGTCCTGCAACCCCACCTTTTTTTTGTGGGGGGGTTAGGGCGACAACCAAAACGTCACGACTTCCCAGCGATGCAGATATTTGAGGGCTGGCTTTGCAAGGCTACCTGTCACCTACGACACATACACACCTGCCCAGTATACTGTTCTCATACACACACACACACACACACACACACACACACACTTTGATGCATGCTTTTTCTCTCCCTCTGTCCTTGTAGCTGAACTTTCTGACGACTGAATGTTGGACAGTCTTCATTGCTTTCAGTGTAATAGTGAAACTCCTCGTATTCTCTCTTATTCCACTATGATAACTCTCTGGCAATATGTTACAGGTACTTGTTACTAATATGAACCAATAAAAGAAACCGTTTAAAAAAAAGAAAAAAAAGAAAAACAGAGACTTTGAGAATTCTTCCTTTTTTTTAATTTTTTTTAAATGGAATGTCGGAAGTGATTGTGGCTCATTAGGGTTTTTTTTTTTTTGGTGTTTAACTTCACATAATTAGACGGACATGTTATTTACACGAAAAGGCCAACATTCCACAGGTAGACGGTGTGATTTAGAGGTTGCATGGCGTTAGAGGAAAGAAAAACTACACAGATAAGACAAATAAATAAAAAAGGTGTGAGAGAGGGTAAGAACTGATGCGCCGCTCTTCTAATGCGGCTTAACCGACCGCCGCCAGGGAGAGACGAGCACTGCGCTGTTACCGTCATCGGCCAGATTTCAAACAAGAGTGAAGTCAACAGTCGCTGGTAAAGAAAACGCTCAAAAAAAAAAAAAAAAAAGGAGGGAGGACTCGGCGATATCGGTGCGGTGAGGTGTCTGGAGCCCAAAGGATACTAAAAAGACGAAACCCGCCCCCAGCCACAGCCCGTTTCCTGGTAAGTGGTACAGAGGTATCTGCTGCCATACCACCAGACTACAGCCCGCCATTAATACATGACGTGGAACTTCCTGTTATGCTGGTTTTGCACATTACCGTGCTGCTACTTTAAGTATTTCCCGTATACAGCGCCTATAGAAAACCACCACACCCTGTCAAAACCCTCTGTATACTGTTCTATATTATAACCCTCGACATTAACGTGGAAATTTTAAAACGTCAATGTGCAATTATTATAAAAGTAAAAATACCTGGTTTGGACGAGCCCCTTAGATCAACCATGATCACCTGGCTCAGGTGCAACCAATCACCAGGCTAACTGCTGACAGGGTATGATGATTTTTTTTTATAGGCACCGTAGGCGTAGATATAATATACGTATATAGGTAACTATATATTGTCTTTGCTGTATTCTGATTTTAAGTGTTTGTATATGTTGTGTGTAGCGTGACGGGGGCTACAACTTTAATCTCACGGGGCGACCCTGTGTTGTCAAAGAACAAGCGAGTGAACTTTGATTGTATAGACTTGTTAGTTTAATACATTTCTTTTCCCTCTCACACTCAATTACTTCTTATTTTATCACGTATAGGTATTTCACTCTTTGTTGTGGAATCGGAAACCGTAATAGAAAAACACAAAAAAAAAATTAAAAAAAAATGGATGCCGTGGGCTCAAATGCTAAAAAGGCTGGGAAACTAAATGGATTCATGTAAGAAGAGAGAGGAAGTGGTTTCATTGAAGCGCCACAGGTAACTGCAGTCCTTTGGAACATGTTACTGGCAGCCAGTCTGCAGTGAATAACAAGAGCCCTGAGACAAAGAGTAGCAATTCTTCATACAAATATTAAAAAAAAACAAAAAACAAAACACTGCAGATAAAACTGGTGGCAACTTTACTGAACCGAACCGAGAAGGGTGGGGGGGTTAGAGTCTTTCTTCAAATACTTTCTTTTCTAACACATGCAGTAAATTCTCAAATAGTGGCTGGGGCCTTTATTTTGAAGCAGGCTTAAGAGACAGGTCTCGGTTTAATAGAATATTCTGATGGCGTCGTGTTGTGATCTGCTCCCGTTGCTCCGTGTTAAAAGTCACTGCGTTGTGCTGTTAATACCAACAACGCGGTTCGATTTGGGATATTATTATGTATTGATTTAATAGCTTGTTGCATTGGCTTTAGGAGCGCTGACTGAAAAACAAACGGCGCCCGTTATTTGGTCTCTAGAAGGCTTTTTGAGCAGGAACCGCGTCGCTCTTTCAACTCCAAAATTGTAGGAACAAAAGAATGAAGACGCTTTTTCCCCCCCGACACACAAATCTTTCCCGTTAACTTGCAAAATGCTGTCGGCTGTCGCCTCGTGGCACTCGTGCGTTATTATTTGTTTATGTAGTTCGATGCGTTATGAGGATAGTAGTTTGTTTCACATCCGCCCTCCAGAAACGGAGCCGGCCTCCATAAAGACCGTCCCGCTGTTATCTTAGTCTGGAGTTAACTCGGTGGTTCGTTAGTTTGGGGGGCCTGCGACCGCGTGGGAGAGGGGAGGGGGCGAGCCTGCTTTCAACACGGAAAATAAATTACTAAAATGCACAACGAGCAAGTGGAGTGTGGCGATGTGGGTCGTCTGCCGCGTCGCTCGCCAACCGATGCGCGGACATTCCGGCTGTATTTCGGTACATCGGCCGGCCCTAGACAGCGGTGTGCAGCGGGGTTCCAGTTGTGTGTGTCGGGGAGTGTTCAGAGGAGGAGGACAAGGAGTGGGAGGAGGCCTCTCTCTGCAGCTCCTCCACCCTCCTCTGGAGCTCCTCTCTGAGGATCAGCAGCTCCTTCAGGGTCTGGTGCACCGGCACCTGAAAAAAAAAACACATCGCCAGAGTCAGAAACTAAGGCTTTCCTCTCCATGGGTAACTCAAAAGGTGGACAACCACCCCCCCCATCCTCCATCACCAACCACAGAAGCAGTGTACCTGAGGTCTCATGCGTGGGTTCCAGCGGGCGTAGTAGCCGCTCCACAGCTCCAGATGTCTGGAGGAAACCAGCGGATACAGAACATGGTGCTCGTAGTCCACGTAGAAGGGGTTGGTGAAGTCCTCTTGCTGGCTGGGAGGGGACAGAGACAATCACGCCAGCCGTCCACTCCGACTCCTATCACACCAATGTGGGAAGTTATCTCACCTGTTAATGTAGGACCACAGGGACACGGCCTTGGTCTGCACCTCCTGCACAGGACAGAAGAAGAGCTTAATTGTGACGTGGCTCTGACGGCCCCGTCGCCCCTGTTCACAGAAGAATGGTACGCACCTTGGCTGCCCTCTCCTGTTCACTGTTGTAGAGGAATGTGCCGAACAGGCAGCTGTAGAGGTGGTCCAGCGCTGTGATCAGGAACAGCTCGTTGAACTCGAAGGCCGCTGGGAACTGCGGCGAAAAGAAGGACACAGGAGTGAGCGGCTCGTGAGCCGGCTGGCGGAGCGCCTGCGCGCGAGTGTGTCGAGCGTGCGACGCACTGACCTGTCGAGTCATCTGCCAAACGCAATCGATGAACTGGACGAAGAGAGGCGAGCGCTCGGAGTTGGCGTGGTTCTCATCCCCGTGCCCCACGCGCTGCGACGCGGAAAAAAACAGCGTGAGATGTCCATGTCTATGGTTGATCATAAAGCGGATCTGGGTGCTGTATAAATACTGGGAGAGCATCGAAACGCTCGGCGCACAGCCCGTATTCAGACGCTGTGACTTTAAACGAGCCGCCAGGAGCGTGAAGGGCCAGGGGGAGACACATAAGGACTGTTTGCAACTGTGAATCACGCAAAGCTGCTCTAGTGGAGCCCCAGAATAAAAACACAGAGCTGGAAATGAGCACAATGTGGGACCTTTAACTACACGGTGCGAGTACAGGAGGCTTATGTAAAAGTAATGGCAGTTACAATAATTCCATTTGTTTTAGTAGATTTAGTTTTGATCATTAATGACGATGGTGTGGCAAGAATATTGCTGTTCCTTACGGCAGCAAACTTGTGTCCAAAACTAATCCACTCCTTCTCCACCAGAACCTGCAAACACACACACACACGCAGAGTAAATCATGACAGTGTACAGATGAGGACTGCAGTATATGGTTGATCTTGTGATGTAGTGTGTGTGTGTGTGTGTGTGTGTGTGTGTGCGACCTGGAATCCTCTGAGGGTGCGGTAGTGACTGTCCAGCATCAGCATGGCCAGCGAGGTGAGCTGAGCGGTCCGGTCCCAGCCGTCGCTGCAGTGAACCACCACCGACGTCTTCCCAGACTCCAGCTTATCAGCTATCTTTGCCGCTCCCGCCAACAACAGCTACACACACACACACACACACACACACACGAGTACACTTTGAGGTAACAAAACAACCCTGGGAATTCTTCTTCTTATCCTTCATGGTGTGTCGTAGTGCGTGGGATTTACCCGGATGTACTCGAGCCAGTGCGTCTGGTCAATAGCGGAGTGCCAGCGAGCTTCGTCTATGGTGGGGTAAACCACGTCCTTCATCTTCCTCAGGGACTCCCTCATCACGTGGATGTTGGGGATTTCCAGGAAGTTCAGCTCCACGTTTGGGTAGACGCTCTCACTCTCGAACCCTCCATCCTTCGCCTGCACGTGGTGGAGGGGGCCGGGGAAAGAGAACAGAGGCAGTCAACCCGTAAGATGAAGGTGAGGTAGAGAGGGGGGGGGGAAACACCCTTCCTGTCTAGACGCGTCTGTGTGGTACCTTGTTGGTGACCGCCACGCTACCCTGCCGGGCATCGAAGATGGTGAGCTTGTGGGACTGGGCGTTGGCGTCCATGATGATCTGGAGGAAGCGCTCGTCCTCTTTGCAGCGGCGGTCCGACGGTCCGACTAACGGCTGGCTGCAGCGCACGATGGTGGCCTGGGACTCTGGGTGAATCCAGGACAGGACCTGCGGGAGGAGCAAGGGCCGTTCAGGACCAGGGGGACGGCCAGAAAAACACACCAGGGAGCCACACTGTCGGCATTGGGTGGCATGTTCCGCACACACTGCGGTTTATTTGCTGCCCCACATACTCACTAGAGCTCCAAGTGTGGATTAATCCGCCGCTGAAAATAGTCCTCAACAAATGTTACACTTAATCCTGCAAATGTCATCTCCCCAGTTTGTGGCTCTCGGACTGACCGGTATGCGGTGTTTGGCCCTGAACACGGCCACCCGTCTGATGTCTTCATCGGCGATGTTGGTGGGGATGACCAGGACGGAGGGATAGGTGTCACACAGCTCATAGGTGCTGTTCATCTTGCTGATGGTCCAGCTCTCGTTAGGGAGGCCCTGACAAAAACACATCCAACCGCGTGTCAGGAGATGGTGGGAAAAAAAAAGTTTATTCCATACACTACTGCTATTTGTTATTAAGCAATATTGTAATTAGTTACATTTTACAGCTACTCTTTGCCCCAATTAGCAATTTCTTTTACTTGTTATACTTGTCGTGCGTTACCTGCCGTCTGTACTCCGCCGCTGGGTCGTACACCTTCCAGCCGTCCACAGGAAACTGCTCCTTATACAGGAAGGCGAACAGGGGCTGCCAGAGGACGTTATAGCGTTAGCGTTCAGTCACTATCGAGCTGGGAAAAAAAAAACGATGACGCCTTTCTGGCGGTTTACAAGCTGCCACATTTGAACGAGACTGACCAGGTTGCGGGAGAGGGGGAAGGCATGTTTGGCCAGCACCTCCGCCACGTCCGGATGGCTGTCCTCTGTCTTGTAGGCGAACCTGGGACTCCTCATGTCCTGACGCAGGGAGAGCGATCACAAGGCCGATCATCAGCACAATACGGGACCTTTGCGCACATTTTGCTGATAACCGCTTTTAAGGAAGGTTACGGATGCAGGACTTTAACTTGTAGTGTGGTATCAGTACTTATACTTAAGTGTGCTCATTTTCTGTTTTATATTATTGGAAATTAAATCTTTGTAGGTTGAAAAAAAAGAAAACCCCCAGTGTGTGTGTGTGTGTGTGTGTGAGTGGTACCTTGCAGACCAGCTCCAGTCCTTTGGTATTCTCTCCCTGGTTTGGAACACTGATGGTCTCCAGTCTGCTGATGACTCCCAGGTTCACATCAAGAACAAACGGAGACTCCTGGATGTGCACAGACCGTCATTAGACACACACACACACACACACACACACACTGGGGAGAAACCTTAAAAAAAAGGTATTAATTAATTAATTAAAATCATAAATGAGAGCTGCGGTACCCTTTCCACACTGGTGAAGTAGAGCTTGTAGTCTGTGATGGTCAGGGTTCCATTAACCAGACCACTGAATGGACAGATATACATCACATCCTTGACTGCGCGCACACACACACACACACACACACACACACACACACACACACACACACACACACACACACACACACACACACACACACACACACACACACAAACGGAGACGATAAGGTGTTGATTCATTGGCAGGTAAGTTATACGCACGTAGACTGTCATGTTTTAAATAAAATATCCCGTTTTAACGCACCTGTGGTCTGGATGGTCTCTCCTGGTAGCAGAGGAACCTGGTTCTGGAACGGTCTGGCCTGCGCCCCGTATCTCAGAGCTGGAAGGTTCTGCTGGAAGGAACACAGGCCAGTCAGCGGGCCCGCAACCTGGAGACGTGTACATAATATCGTAATGTGGACTCTTTTTCTTATGAAATGTAAAGATGTTGACTTTTGTCCTGTATTTTTCTGCTTTGTGCCGGTTGATGTCTTCATTATGTGGACTTCTTAAGTCCTCTTCCCCTTGGGGTGATTGCCCTGATTCATAACGCCTGTCCCAGTTGGTATAAATACCAGTTGGGCTGTGTTTTATCCTAAAGCATTATTAGTCGGAATAAATGCATCCCCACTCTCTCTTTTTTTTTACTATATGATAAATAAAACAGCTAAAATCACACGGTATAAATACAAGAAATCTAATAGGAATTATGTAAAATGTTAATCGTGACGTTAGTCTCTGCAAAGTCACTAAATAAATGAACTCTTTTTATTAGAATGGTTAATAAAATCATTGAAAGACTGAGATGTCTTGACTTTTGTCTTGGGTCGAGCTCCAAAAACACCGGAGCCTACGTTTCCCACAATGCAAATCTACAGCCTCTTTCACACTCCAAACTTGTAGATTACACGTGTTATTTGTGGTTGTTCCTCCGGGGGGGGGGGGGGTTAGGGTTAGGGCAGGAGGAGGCGTGCAGACCAGGAGGACAGCGTGAGGAGAAAGGACAGACAGACAGACAGGCAGACAGACAGACAGACAGAGAGAGCGAGAGAGAGACTTGCCGAAGCATTGGAAGGATGTTCAGAATCACTTTCTCCATGGTAACAAAGCCCTTCATCTTGTGAATCTTGCTGCAGGGGAGAGCCAGCATGGAGAAAGCGAGAGAAAGTAGAGGAAATAGAGAGAGAGAGAGAGAGACATTACACAGCAAATAGACATCATTCTAGAAGTAGGATGCTGTTATTATCATCGCCAAATCTCAACACTGTACATAGTCTGCATTCACATAATAATGTATTCTGTTTGAGCTTGAAAGTTGGGCTCCCAAGTTAGTTTTTTTTTTAATCATAGTCATAGTCATGATTGGTATGGTAATTGTCATGCTCATGATAGCGATGTTCTGTTGGTGCTGGTTGCTGTTGGTTTTGACCATAGACTGTATATAAAGATGGAGGACGTGATCGCCCCCTGGTGGCTGGCTGCAGTATATAGGTCAAACTAAAAAAACAAAGCTGGTTTCTGTCATTTGAGGTCGTTCTTATCACACTGATGTCTGTTCAAGTGTTCTGATGAGTTTGGTTTTAATGAGTTATTTGATGCTATAGAAAGGGGGGGGGGGGGGGGGGTGAGACGTTAAAGTACAAAGATTTACAGTGATTCACCCACTGCAGAAAAAGCAGCACAAAGATTTACACCAAGACGACCGCATTTGAGGTCCATTCCACTGGTGGAAACTGGACTTGTGGGCTCTGTCGTGATTTTGACACTGTGGTGTTGTTATTATGGTGTCTTTTAATCTGTTGTCTTGTCAGTTCTGTACTTTCCCAAGCGTATATAAATGTCCTTTTGTACAGCACTTAAATAAACTTTACTTACTAAAGAACAAAAGAAAAAAAAAAAAAAAAAGCATGGAGAAAGGTGCAGAGAAAGGAAACAAGGCGAAAGGAATCACACTGAAGTGGAACAGGCAGAGGTGAGGACGAGCTCTGTTCTGTCCTCATGGAGGAAGTACTGATGGCACACTTAACCTCCGGCCCCCAGACATCGCTGACAAGTCTAGCCTAATCTGCAGCCACACGATCGCAAAAAAAACCTGAGCTCTGTGTGTGTGTGTGTGTGTGTGTGTCTTAAATGTACAGTATTCATCAGAAGACAAGACTACAACTCTTACCCTGGTATTCAGCCTCTTGGACACCTGGAGGTTAAACACACCAAGTACACGGGACACACACACATATACAAAACAAATGGAGTTCATGTGAAATGGAAACACCTACATTGTTGGTATCAAACTGAAGGTTACAGTAGGTTTCTTATTCGTACTGCTGCATATAGTGTGTAGCAGCGGTTCCCAACCTGGGGGTCGGGACCCCCACAAAAGGGTCACAAGACAAATCTGAGGGGGTCACTAGACGATTAAGAAGACAGGACAGCAGAGATACATATCTGCCACGCCAAATTCTATTCAATTTTCCGGTAATCTCTGCTTTGTGAATTACTACATGATTTACTAAAACAAGGAACTACTAACCAGTACACAAATGCAACCTGTGAAGAGGGGTCTCAAGGAGACATCGCATGGTTTTAAAAAGGGGGTCACAAGCTAAAAAGGTTGGGAACCACTGGTGTATATTATTGGAAAAGACACCATTCTGAGTTTGGTGACAGACGGGTGCAACACACAAGAGCCCAAAGCAACTGCGATATAGAATGAAATGCACTGCAACTTCAAGCAAGCACGACGACTGAAACCTGCTACGATGTAAAGAAGAGAGCTGCGGAGCAGGTGAGAAAATATATTGACTTGTATGTAATATTTCAACTGTGTGATCGCCACAAACTATGTTCCATTTACCTCCATTGTATTGGATGGAGGTGAATGGAGGGATACCGCCAACGGTATTAATTATTAAACGCGCTAACACGTGCTTCTTGTGACCCCTTTAAGCGTGATACTGGGACTTCTTGTCTATGTTCTACAGTAGGTGCTGCAACTAACAATTATTTCCATTATCGATTAATCTGCAGATTATTGTCACCATTAATCGATTAATCCTTTGGTCTATAAAATCACAATTTCCCAGAGCCCAGGTTGCTTCTTTTGTCCAACCAGCAGTCCAAAACCCAGAGACTCTTCATGTGCTGTCATAAACGATTTATCGATCGAATAATCGAGTAATCGTTGCGGCTCCATTCTACATTCATTACGTAAACGTAACGTAAACTTACTGGTAGAATCTGATCACCGTATCATTTTGACGACTGACAAACGATGACAAGGATTCAACAGCTACATCGGCCATGAGGTTATGACGGTGTGATTGATTTCTGACAGAACACCCCAGTCCCAGATTATGTTTTGCTTCCACCTTTCCTGTAGAACTACACTTAAAAAAGGCCCCATATTATTATTATTATTGTAGTTGTGACATCACAAACTCACAGAAGTCCTGACGGCTCGTTTAAAAAGGCGCAGTGTCTGAATACGGGCTGTGTCTCATTTCTCCGTGGGCCGAGCGTTTTTGATGCTTTCACAGTATTTACACAGCACCCAGAGCTGCTTTATAATCAAACAAGACATGGAGATCTCACTTTCTACAACATGGGACCTTTAAAAACAGGTCACGACACAAGTATCTGTAGCATACAGATGGCACACGTGAAGGAACGTTATAGCGAGGCCATCACAAATCTCTGTTCATTCCGCTCTTTATCCAGTGTCGCTGTGACTTACAGGAAAACTAGGCGCAACTCTCACACGGAAGAATTTTAGTTTCACACATGAAACGTACAACTAGTCACAGTGTGTTCAGCAGCTACTATTTTGTACAGCAGCTCAATAGCAGCTTACCTAAACAATGACAGAAGCTGTGACACGGAACACGCACACAGACACTCAACACACTAAGCTCTGCCCGCACACTGAAGTGCACACGTAGCACACACACACACATGCGCACGCGTTGCCATTTCTGCCGGCCTTACCGCGGAGACCTGGTCCTCTCCTGGCCATCACTAACTGAAGAAAGTGTGTGTGTGTGTGTGTGTGCGTGCGTGCGTGCGTGTGTTAGCTACCTTGTTCTCCCTGATGTCAAGTGGGACTGATCCTGAGATCTGACTGGAGATGGTGGCTGCTATCAGCTGTTTACACCACTCTACATGAGAACCTGTTGGACTGAACACAAAGACGTGAGAAAAAAAAACAGCCCTTTATTAGCAACCGACATTTGTTGTCCGTGCAGGTCACAAGATACAAGAAGCCTTTTTTTTTTTGTTGAGAATTTATTGCAGCCATATTGTGGCCTAAATAAGACAGTTTGGGACATATTAAGCTATTTCGACAGACAGCATAGTAGTAGTAGTTTCTGGAGATATGTTGCTCTTTAACATTTCCACTATACAAACTCGTCATTACTGGACTCCAGTGCAACCGCCATGATCACAAGCCGGCCTTGCCTCTGTTCTCCGTCGAGTGACAGCGACTGGAGCGTCACTTTAATCGCTGTGCCAGTGAGTTATTTAACAGGAATGCTTTTACAGATGTAACACATGAAATCATGCGGAAATGTCTCGCTACAACACTGGTTTAAATGAAGTTTCAAGCACATTGCTGCCGCCATGAAAAAATATTAGCTTAGTTTCTCCCAAGAACATATAACCTCTTTATATCACGAGATCCTTCTTGTGTTATAATTACATGTTTTTCTTATTATTAGGGCCTTAAGGTTGCTGCTGCATTTTTATGTCATCTTGAGGCCAATGTTTTGCAGACGGGCTCTGTGTCAAAATCTAGTTTTAAAGACTCTGTACCCCCACACAGGTGTTTTCAATGAGCCCGGCTGACTGGACTTCTGCTCAGGGTGAAGTTGGGCAGAGCTATGCTGGAAATGTGAGCTCAACATACGTCTTTTGAGGCTAACAAGTGGAGAGACCTGTGTGGGTGGACCGTAGGGGTGCAGGACCTTTAATGCGTTACCATTATGTTAATATTTTGGTTGATATTGTGCTCACATTCTTGAGTAAATGTCATCACATTACAACCAAAAGGACAATTTGACTAAAGCTGTATGGAATTAAATGTGTCTGTCACTGCATCTGTAAACACAACAGTTAGCAAAAGCGTGGGCTGCAATACACATAGATATATAGATACCTCTCTCTCTATCTCAATTAGTAGAAAATGCCAGACGTCTGTGTGGCTTTTGGATGCTCCAATGAAAGAAACGCAAAGACCCAAGCAACAGGAGATACTATTTCACAGATGAGAAGTTATTTTACAGTATTTTACTGCTACCATTGTGTTGAATCTGATACATCACAGTAAGCGATCCTTCTTTTAAGCTAACATAAGTGACTGTCCTGATACATAAAATAAGCCAGCTTATGTCAGGTAAAGAAAGAAAAGATGAACATTTTTTCTGTTAAGTTAGATGCTGAAGATGATATCGAGCATTATCATCAATCAGCTAGGTGTTATTGTGTTAAGTTTATCTACTTTAAAGTATTTGTTGACAGGAGGATAGACTTCCGGCTTTGATGCGTCAGGGGGCGCGTTGACGCATGTGTACGTGTGGGTTACATATCTCTGTACAATACCTTCTGTATTCGCGGTAACTGTTAGCTACTTTACATTAAGGCGGGCCTGTTTTAATGAGCTAACGCTAACGTTAGCTATTAGCTGTGTATTAGTCCACTAGTAACGTTAGCCTGTATGGTTTAGTCCAGCGACATGGGCTGCCTTCTCCTTGTTCACACATAGTATGGTGATTTACATAAGCTTGTAAGTTAGCCCATTCACCGTTAGCTACTGTATATTACAGTAACGCTACTGTCGCACCAGACTCCGTTCAAAAATCTGGCAATAGGTTGTAGCCTTTGCACAATGGAAAAGACTCTTGAGCCACTTTTAAAAGTTGATTTTTTTTTTGTGAAAAAGCGCTGCTATATGTTCTGTTATCTACGCCGAATTGAAGATATGACGCTCTTGATTCAGGATACATTTTGCGTAATATTTCATGGGGAGGGAGGGGGGGGTGACATATTGTGGGAAAGCAAAGACGAGCCTACTTGCGCAGCGTTTCACGTCGACGTTTGACGTTTTCTTGTAATATCGAGCTGCAAGTTCACTCACCTGTCCAGGCTTTCACCGGCGGCTGGTCCGCAGGTCGGCGAGCCCCAGGGCCTTCTGTTCGCCCCTGCCCCGTCCGCTCCCCCGGCAGCTCCGGCCTGTTTCTCCATCTGTCAGAGAACTGTTTACTCTCTGGGTCACTGGGGGCGGGGTGGACGGTTTCCTCTGATGCGGGGATGCGAATGAGATTAAAGCTCGAGCAAATTACAGCGCCCAGCCTCAGCGCACGCGCCTGTCCCGTTAGGCCTGTATCCGTTTAAAAAAATAAAACAAATAAAAAAAAGGTGTTTTACGGCTGTCGAGCGGGGCTTGTGGTTTCCTCGCGTTTGGTCGCTGCTTCCTCCTGCATCTCGCTCACTCGCATCTCTTCCTCGCTCCGTGGCTCCGCCTCTTCACAACACGCCAGAGATGCGGGGGATGAGAGGAAGGAGGAAACACGCCGCGGCTGTCAGACGGGTCACTCACGTCGCTGCGACAAGCGGAAGTGATGCGACACGGTCGGCTGCATCACGTCACACCATTGGCGTGAACTAGCCTCCGTCTGCATTGCGATACGTCCTACCTCAGCTGTGGTTTAGGAAGTTAGAGTTAAGGCTGCCTCCAGATGTTGGGACCGAGCTGCAGGGATATGCTCCCATTCTGCTCTTGCACAGAATAACTAACTAACAAATCTATAAACAGGATTACTTTAGCCTGATAAGAGGCTGTTAGCCCGAATTAGTCATGCTACATTTAAACACACGGGCCCAGCACCCCCATAGGCGAATAACAGTGTGCTCTTATTTTGAAGGAAGGGCAAAATTAGTAGAGTTGAAACCATGATCAAGTGTTAATGATTTGATTGGCTGAGTGCTGATCACGTGACTGCAGCTACGTCAGCTCCCAATATCTCAAACTACATTTCGTTTGGCATTTAATTTGACTTTATTTAATGTTTTGTATCAAGTATAGGCGACTCGTCATCGTGAAAGTTCAATTGTGAGAAACACAACAGATCAGTGATTTTACAATAACTTGCATGTGCTCATCAAAAACCACATCTATAATCAACAATCTCTCATTAGAAACCTATGAAAGCGCGCCATTTGTACACTTTGTGTATACTTTTTTCAGCATTTTTGTGTCTTGGTGTGATGTGTGCAAATGATTGAATAAACAACACATGCAAGGAGCCAGAGTCGGAAATCCTTAAATTAATTTAATCAGTAATATTTACAGAACAGGAGCCATCCAACAAACTGTGGAGATGATATACCATGATTAAAAGAAATATATTTGAAATGTATTCTGATTTTACTTTCCCTTGTTAATGCCAAAAAGATCCCGAAACACATTTCATGTGTATTTATTCCAAAAAAAAAAACAAAAACAAACAAAAAAAAAAAAGCAGGCTATATTATGACACAAAACCCCTCCGACTACAATCCCCTACATTAATGAGAGTCAAACTGAAACGAACAATGACAGAGTGCTTCTCAGATTCATCACCACAGAGCCAACATCGAAATAGCTAAAAAAAAAAAACTAAAAAAAAAAACGATCCATCATAGGAACTGAGAGGAGGATGTCAAGGTTTTGTGACAAGTGAACAGTATCCAGAAGCTTGTCTTTTCGTCCTGGGGTTAAACGAGTACAAACCCAAAAAGAAAGAAAAAAAAAAAAAAAGAGAAAGAAATGCCCTCAAAAATAAAATTTTAACCAATGGAGCAGAAATCCACAATTTATACCAACAATTTCTGAACCAATAGTACTTTCCTTTTTATAAAACTGTAAGATTTTACACTACATAAAATAATTGTATTTTACAACAATAGACCTTTAGGCAGTAAAATAGGTTTTGATTGAGGTAATTACATCATGGTGCTTGTACAAAGTAAAAAAAATAGATTTTTTTTTTAATCTGTTTTTCCCTAAAAACACAACCACTCAACCAATGCACACTGTTTTTTTTATGTTGCCGCCACTTTTTTTTTTTTTTGTCTCCGCTGTTTTACACACAAAACCTCCTCAATGAGATCAACCCATCCATCAAGGACGTCAAATACATGTCGGGAGTATCCGTTTGGTGGAGCCTGTGTTGGTTCACTTCCGTGAACTTAGGGGATCAGGTTGCGCTCTCTAAAATCTGCCCACTCTGACCATACCCGGACACAGAAAGGCGTCATGTTTGAGATTTGACATGCTTGCAGGTAGCCCAAAGTCCTGTTCTCTCTTGAAACGCCAAGATTTCAGTCTGACCCGTTCGCTGTGGTTTGCACTCCCTGAGCGGAATCCGCCGGGCCAATCCTTGGAATTACATTTGTGTGGGAGGCATGGAGAGATTTAAGGGGTTGGGTTACACTCAAAAAGAAACAAACTAGTTCGTACGATGTATTGTCCAACCTCATCGCAAATCAAGCTGGAAAACTTCAGTTCGGACTAAGCTAGGCTAAAAACACCTCGGACCTACTGACATCAATCGGATCTGGCTGTGGGTTTTGACACAAACAAAGGCCGACGGGGTCCCTCTGAGTTTGCTACTATGTGATCTATTACCGATGCACACTGTAGGATTTGGAGGCTTCCTTTAAGACAGGGTAAGGTACCTTGGTAGACTGCCCTGCTTTCTGAACTCTGTAGTTACTTGAGGAATGCCTGCAGTGGCCGCCCACTTCCTCCCACTTCAAACTGGAAAAAGACCCATAAACGGCATCCTCCGGAATCGGAGTCCACGTGTCCCTACAGAGCAGTCAATCTCAAACACGACCCAGGACAGCTAGAGTACGTCTCTCTCTCTCTCTCTCTCTCTCTCTCTGAAGACGTGAAGGTGATTCTCACAAGAATCAAGGCACAAATCTGGACATGACCTGACACGCTTCACAAAACGACTTATTGCACCTCATTCGGAGTTGAAACGGTCACGCACAACGCATCATCTCAATGCACTGTTGCGAACCAGCTTGCTGAAAACCCCAATGGGTTGAACGCACTTTGGAGGAAAACGAATGCGGAGCCTGAGCCTTCTCGACTCGAATGTCTCCTTCGCCAGGAACCGGCTGCGTATCTAGGAATTCAAAAGATGCCGTGGAGGGACTAAATCCAGCCTCGAAGAGTCAATGTAAAGATAAAATGTAGTTTTTTGGATTTTTTTTTCCTGGTATCTATCATTCCAATGGCAATGGAACCCCTCAAGTTTGGAAAGAGCCTCTGGAGGGGGGGTCTTGTAGCATAATATTTGTGAGAAAGGCTTTTATAAAATGTTACACATATAGTGCCAGGTGGACTTTATCTAAAGTGCTGGTCAATGCAGACTTCCTGGTGTATCTACCCTGTATTAGTTGAATTGGGGCTAAAAGCTAAACTACCACCAGGTCCAGGTCTGGAGCTCCTCTTAATAGCTAGCCATTGCTATGAAATGAAACCGAACCAGCTTGCACCGCCAAGGAAGAAATAACACACCACCAGCTTTCGGCATGTTATTCAATTTCAAAGTGTCCCACTCACATCCTGAACTTACAGTACTGCAGTAACCAAGCCCTCCACAAACAGTTATTTATTACGTGGCCCAGGTTGGAGTAAGAGACTGAAGGACTACCAGACATTACTCACGAGACTGGACAAGTGTGGTGGCAGAGAACTCGATTGCGAGCGATTGTAATAAAACAGTGCTGTCGTCATCCTGACGGACTGAACGATACAGTACATATATTTGTGACAGACGTTTTAGCAGCATGGCGGCCAACGTGGGTTTTTTTCTTTTCTGAGTTTGTGTCAACTGTTTTCAAACTGGACCGAAATGGGAGCCTTTTGAGTTAGCAGCAAAATCCTCGCATCAGGCTGATTTCCCCCCCCTCCCCCCAAAAACCCTTCAACTTCCACTGTCGCGACCGAGAAATCCGATTCTGTTGCCAACATTCCTCTTTTATCTGCACACATACATGCACACACACATACACACACGCGCGCGCTGTTGTCTATGTGATGTCCTGAGTTCGACTCTGCGCACTACTCTGTAGACAACAGCCCCCCCACCTCCCCCACCTCCCCCACCCAAGACGCCACCAAAACCCAAAGAGACAACTATTAAAGCATGTGCTTTTTGGACAGGTGTTCTGATCAGGGAATTTTATGGAAGCCCATTAAGAGCCAGGAAAGTGAAATGATAATATAAATGATAAATGGGAAGTCATCATTTTGACTCTTATATAGATATAGATATATATATATATATAAACTAATTACCTCTACTTTGCACATAGTCTTTATACTTAATACTGTGAAGTGTATAGCTCTTTCATTTGACGTATCGTGTAATATTTTTATTACACATTCTATTCCATTTTATTTATTTTATTCTATTTTTCTCTTCCTCTGTTTATTGTTATACACCACAATACCAACGAAAAAAAAAAATCCTTTTTATGTCAAACCTTACTTGGCTAAAAACCTGGTTTTGATTCTGATCATTTGAACCTGGTACCTTATAATTTTGACTTATCGTGAATATTTCTTTTTTTTTTTTTTTTCCCCTTCGGGCAGAAATTGTCTTCCATACAATTTCCTATCTGAAAAAGACATTTTATTACATTTTTAACAGTTACCTTCCATATATAAATCCCCTCAATTTTACAACTTTACTTGTACATTTTTTTATAGCTTTGCCCATCAGTCCTATTAGTTATAATAATACCTTGTGCACCACTTTCAATACTGATGGCTGGGGACACTGGAAAAATGTATATAACACTTTCAATAACAACAAACTTTACTTTCTGATGGGGAAAAACTGCCCCACATTTTATCCACTTGAGCGTACAAAGCCAACACCTGTCCAAAAGGCACATGCGCTTTTGAGATCCCGTGTGAAAACTCACACGGTGACAATATCTGAATATACATTTACAAAAAAAAAAAAAGGAAAGAAAAAAAAATTTAAGGGGAAGCTTACTGGTTTATTTCTGCTCACTGTCCCTAAAACCGTGTGCTGGTTTACAAACATGGCATGTTAAGGCCATCATGGACCCGGGCTGGTTTCTCCATCCAGGGTCTGTGTTTAGTGAGTGCATAAAAGTACAAGAGGTGATCCAGGATCAGAGGCCAGCACCGCTTCATTTCCCTACACTATCTTGTAGCACCTGAAATATATTTCAAACCGCATCGAAGCTGCATTCATTAAAAGATACGTTACTGATCGATTCTAACCAAACTCTGCGCGTTGGCTAGAACGGGATTTGCTCTCAGTGCCATAGCTTAGGAAGTGCTGGAGAATACTGCGTAGGTGAGCTTAGCTGATAGCAGTGGCAAAACAGACGCGACGGAGACAGCTCTAGCTTTCGTCCTCGGGTGATGAGCAACAAATTCCACGTCAGTCCACCCGTGTGCACGCACTTGGCCGGAGGCGCACAGTGACGGCCACTGTAGAAGCGCCCAGCCTCTTAACCGCGCAGCGCGACCTCGGCAGCAGTTCTAAACCAACTCCTCAGGGGACAGGGCGACACTCAGTAGCAACGCGGCGAGTAGGAAGAAGTGCGAAAAGCGAGACTTGTACGACACCTTGATTACACACAGGGCACCAACGGTTGTGTGGCGGGACGCGAGGCAGGAGCCGGGCTGACGAAAGGACGCATCCTGAAGTGTCACCGAGCAGTTTCCGATGAAAGAAATGCATTGTTTTTTGTCGTTTTCTCTGCCAGTGTCTCGACTCATGACGGGGCACTCATCACTCCGCTAGCCTATGATTGCTCTATTCAATATGTCCTGGCTGCCTACGAGGGGCCCGTTAACGCCGCGTTCTGACTAAATCCACCCACGCGCACGCACCGAAACGGCACGGGTCTGACCTTAAAGTCTCTTAAAGGGAAATGACGGCGTTTTTTGCCAACCTGTAGCACTTTTTCCAACCGCAGGAACTTAATAACCTGCGACGTCCTATAACCTGAACTTGTGAGAACCTGTTAAAAGTCTTGGTTCTGGGTTTTGGCTCGTTTTCCCACTGCGAGTTGGACACGTACATTGAAAAAGGTCGACGCCGTATGGAGACACCAGGACTATATAGATGTATAGATACCCCCCCCCCCCCCCCCCCCAACATTTACATGTGATGACTTTCAAACGTTAGTATTGTTATATTAATAAAAAGGAGCCCCGCCCCGAGACTGACACCACTCCTGCCAGTCACGCCCTCCAAAAATGAACGCTCGAGTCCAACTGTAACGGTGACGTAAACACAGGAATGGCCGCTCTGGCTATTGTAGCTTACTGCAGAGGGATCTACTTCATTTTGACAGTTCCCTGTGCTTCCGAGCCTTAGTTTAAAATCCACGCTAAAGCTAGCATGTGCTAAGCTACGTTCCCAGACATGTCTTTGTGCTGGGAGCACGGAGATGGATCTGCTGTCAGTCAAAATGCCGTAGTGTTCCTTTAATGGGCGACAACAGTGCGTTTGACGAAATAATTGCAACTCCCAGGTTCACTTGCTGGGTTTGTCCGGAGCGTCCGACCACCTAGATGTAGGTACGCGGAGCTAAAGCTTACGATTATTTTGTCAATCCACTATTCCCGAGGTAAAGATCTTTCCCGCTCAAACAACAGTTACAGTCGCTGGCGCTCGCATCATGGAATCTACAGGTTGTGTGTGTGGTTCCTGTTGTGGTCTGACTGACCGTAACCATCGACAGCGTGTTTTCCCGCAGGGTGTTGGATGTACAGACACAAACCTCTGCTCTGCTGACTGCGCGAACGCCTGTACGCACACCCACTGCGTGTCCTGTGTGTTCAAGCCCTTAGACTGAAAGCCACTGAATGTCTTTTAAGGCTTCACTGTATGACGAGCGTGTGTAGAAAAAGTCTTGTGACAAGGCTGTACTGTGACATATTGCATAAATCACCATCATCACCACCACTATGGTGTTAGAATTAACCGTCAAATCGAAATCTTATTAGCATTCTTTGTTACCCACAGTTAGGACTGCACAATACTAATTCATTCCCTGCGTGTGTGAGAGACTGACAGAAATCAGAGTGAAGAGGACATAAGTGCAAGTCAACAGATATATCTGAAGGTGTGTGTGTGTGTGTGTGTGTGTGTGTGTGTGTGTGTGTGTGCGTGTGCGTGCGCGTGCGTGTCACCAGCCCTCAGAGGGGAGTGTGTAGGTGTGTGTATTGCTGCGACGGGGTGGAGGAGGTGGAGGAGGAGGTGTTGGGGGTGGGGCTGTTGGCCAGACGAGAGGAAGGGGAGGAGTCGGACAGCTGCAGCTCCTCCAGCTTCTTCAAGTACTCGTCTCGGAGGGCCAGCAGCTCCTTGTAGCGCTGCTCCACCGGACTCTGCTGCTGGAATACACACACACACACACACACACAATGTAAATACACTGATATGCACCATGTAAATTATATTATTGTGTATTATAACACCCCCCCCCCACCTCCTGGAATGTCCTACCTGTTGTCGTATGCGCGGGTTCCAGCGAATGTAGTATGTTACCCACAGCTCTAGGTGGCGCATGCTGGCGACAGGGTAGAGGACCCTGCCGGACTCCGGTGTGTAGAAGGGGTTTAAATAAATGTCCATCTTACTGTTGACCAGAGACCAAAGAGACACCGTCTTCGACCTCACCTCCTGCACAACAGAGAGCGTGAAATATGAGACATTTCCTGCTGAAATGCACTGCAAAGTCAAAAGGCTGCTTGGAGCTGGGCGGCGTTTCATGTCCGGTCTTACGTGCTGGTCCCGCGCACTCTCACAGTTGTAGAGGAAAGTCCCGAAGCGGCAGCTGTAGAGGTGGTCCAGGATTGTCAACAGGAGGCGCTCATTAAACTCAAAGGCTGTAGGAAACTGAGGGGAGGGGAGGGGGGAGGACAAGAGAGGAGAGAGGAGAGAGGAGAGGACAAGAGAAGAGAGGAGAGGACAAGAGAGGACAAGAGAGGACAAGAGAAGAGAGGAGAGGAGAGGAGAGGACAAGAGAAGAGAGGTGAGGAGAGGAGAGGACAAGAGAAGAGAGGAGAGGACAAGAGAGGACAAGAGAAGAGAGGAGAGGACAAGAGAAGAGAGGAGAGGACAAGAGAAGAGAATAGAGGAGAGGACAAGAGAGGAGAGGAGAGGACAAGACAAGAGAAGAGAGGAGAGGAGAGGACAAGACAAGAGAAGAGAGGAGAGGAGAGGACAAGACAAGAGAAGAGAGGAGAGGAGAGGAGAGGACAAGAGAAGAGAGGAGAGGACAAGAGAGGACAAGAGAAGAGAGGAGAGGACAAGAGAAGAGAGGAGAGGAGAGGAGAGGACAAGAGAAGAGAGGAGAGGAGAGGACAAGAGAAGAGAGGAGAGGACAAGACAAGAGAAGAGAGGAGAGGAGAGGACAAGAGAGGACAAGAGAAGAGAGGAGAGGAGAGGAGAGGACAAGAGAGGACAAGAGAAGAGAGGAGAGGAGAGGAGAGGACAAGAGAAGAGAGGAGAGGAGAGGACAGGAGAGGACAAGAGAAGAGAGGAGAGGAGAGGAGAGGACAAGAGAAGAGAGGAGAGGAGAGGACAGGAGAGGACAAGAGAAGAGAGGAGAGGAGAGGACAGGAGAGGACAAGAGAAGAGAGGAGAGGAGAGGAGAGGACAAGAGAAGAGAGGAGAGGAGAGGACAAGAGGGGAGAAAGAGGAGAGGAGAGGAGGGGAGAGGACAAGAGAGGAGAGAGGAGAGGAGAGGAGAAAGAGGAGAGGAGGGGAGAAAGGTAAGGAGAGAGGAGGACAAAGGAGAGGAGTTAACCAGTTACAAATCAAAGATGGCCTCAGTTAAGTGGCATTTCATGTTTTCCTCTTGAAACGCACTGCGATGCACAGGCTGTTTACAGCGACCATGCACAACACGAGCTACAGGAGATACTGCGAGTCGCCACGGCACCGACTTGACTTATCAGCCGGAGTACAGTTATTGCCGTTCTTCACTGTGACTGGCTCAGCCGTTTCAGAGCGATGAAGAGCAGTGGCTCTTGGTCGGGACGGTATGTATTAAAATCGCCGCCACCTCCGGGCTATAGTCACCTTCACCCAGCCCTTTCTGCACACACACACACACACACACACCCTGAAATAGCAGATGAATGCGCCCACACACGGCCTGTGCACACAAGACCTACCGCTTTGTGCTTGCATGCGTAAAATAGGGCCGGCTTTTTGGGAGGACTAGTTTGTGAGGCGGGATTTGATTAAATGAAACCGGTGCTGCTAGCTCGCGCAATAAAAAAAACAAAAAAAAAAACAAAAGCAAACTTCTTTTTATAGCTACCATGTGACGAATGACGTAAATGCCTTTGAGGTGAAATTCCTACGCGAGTGCAGCTCCATGATTCCGGTGCATTACCTGCTTAGTCATCTGCCATACACAGTCGATGAACTGAACGAAGATGGGGGATCTGTCCTGATCGGCGTGGTTCTTGTCACCGTGACCTATCCTCTACACACACACACACACACACACACACACACACACACAAATAAAATGATTAACAGGAAGGTAAACTCAGTCCATTTAGCCATTTCTTGAGTTCATATCAAAGCTGAAAGAGCTGATTCTGAACAGGAGTTAAGAATATTACTTACTGAGGCAAACTTGTGCCCAAAGCTGATCCATTCCTTCTCAATCAGCACCTGGAACAACACAACAACAACAACAACAACAAAAACATGTTCATTACGTCAGGCTGATTGTAATCTTAACTGTCTGGCGTTTCACTGAAGGCCCTACGGTGCAGCTGCTGACCTGGAATCCTCTGAGGGTGCGGTAGTGACTGTCCAGCATCAGCATGGCCAGCGAGGTGAGCTGAGCGGTCCGGTCCCAGCCGTCACTGCAGTGAACCACCACTGAGTTCCCACTGGAAACCTTGTCTGCTACTTGGATGGCTCCTGACAACACCAGCTATACACACACACACACACACACGGGGGGGGGGGGGGGGGGGACACAATGTAGACAAGGGCTTCGGACTTTCAGAAAACGAGTAATGACAGATTTACAAATTAAAAATGATGTTGATTTTTCGTACCTTAACATGTTCTAGCCAGTGTGTAGACTCTAGACTGGACAGCCAGTGAGATTCCTCCACGTTGGGGTAGACGATGTCTTTGAGTTTCTTCAGGGACTCCCTCATGACGTGGATATTCTGGATGTCCAGGAAGATGAGCTCTGCGTTTTGGTACTCGTCCCCCTCGTAGCCTCCTCCTGTGGCCTGTGGGACAGCAAAGAAAACGGGTTGGTCCAGGGGGGCGCTTTGACACATTTCACGCTGACAAAAGCTGCCACTATTTCAGAGAGCGCTTCCTTTCCCCTGCTCACCTTGTTCGCCACGGCATTGACGTTGGGCCGAGCGTCGTAGATGGTGAGCTTGGTGGTGTCGTTCGCCTCCCTGATCAGGTCCAGGTAGCGCTCGTCGTCCTTGTTCCTTTTGCCGGACATGCCCACCAGAGGCTGGCTGCAGCGGGCGATCACTGCCTGGTTCTCCCTGTGGATCCATGACAGAACCTAAAGGCGCAAAGGCACGCGAGAGGTTTACAGGCGCCGGCCAGTGCTGCGGGGGTCACTCTAAGAAACGGGAGCTCTAGGACGGTTCAGTAATGATGAGGCTAAACCGATTTTCTCGCTGTCAAACTCAAAACGTCTATCATCATCGTTCGGTATTTTCCACGGACGGGGTTTCGCGCTCACCGGTATGCGTCCTCTTGACCTGAAGGCAGCCACTCTTCTGAGGTCCTCCTCTTTACTTTTAAAGGGTACCGCCAACACAGTGGGGTAGGTGTCGCACAGCTCGTAGTTCTTATTGATGAATGTAATGCGCCACTTGTTATTAGGTAAGCCCTAAACAAAAAAGGCAAAGGACACCATCAGTTACTAACTGAAACACTGTAATGATCTTTTTGCAGGATTTATTCAAATTTGGCTCCCCGGTACATTTCTGACCTGCTGAAACTATTGTCTTTTTTTTGCTGTTTACACAGCACGCCTTCACTACAAAATGATGTACAGCAGTGGCAGTGAGGATATGGATAAGTATTGGTATCAAAAAAAAAAACCCCGCAATATCAGCTTACCTGCCGTCTGAACTCCTCTATGGGCTTGTAGATGTTCCAGCCATTCTCCTCGTACTTCTCCTGAGTCACATATGCAAACAGTGGCTGGATAGAGGGGAAGTGAAAGAGAACATTTTTTTTTTTAATTCACAGACCACAACGGTAACTTAACACCCCCCCCCCCCCCCCCCATTCAATTTATATGTCCACTATATGTCCACTGTCCACTATAGCCCAGAGCTAGTTAGCAGTCCACTGGCCCTTACCAGAGACATGAAAGAAGCCCCGCTAAGGATTGCTCAGACACACATATCAGCCAAGCAGATGTAGCTGCGGTGTGGGCGGGGAGCTGTGTGTCACGGCGCATGAGGGGGCTGCATCTCTGCATTTCAGCATTTGCATGAATGCCGGGCGTTGAAGCAAATGGAGGACGACTGTTCAACAAATTCTGCCCTGTATCATGAAATTCCTGCAGATGAATTCCTTTGCTGGCCCAGCAAAGAATAAGCCCACCCCCCCCCCCCACCCCCCGCCCTCCCCGTCCACAGATGAAAGAAAGCCCACCAGTTAGTCAGTAGATGGCAGTAGACGTTAGAGGCTGCCTTACCAGACCATGTGAGAGGGGGAAGGCGTGTCTGAAGAGGAGCTCGAAGATGTCTCTTCTGCTGTGACCCTCCTGCTTCAAGGCAAACCTCAGGTTCCTCATGTCCTGGGGAGGACAGAGAAGGTCAACTTTACTACACACACACACACACACACACACACACACACACACGGACCATATAAAAGGCATATAAGATAATATTCCAATTTTTGGTTGAGTTAAGCTTGAAAGAGTATCATAATCATAATGAGCTTGTTCACAGATGACCGGTGAGCAATACGGAGCATTTGAATGGAGTTGACACTTTACAATGGCTGATATATGAACACTAGAATAGACATCTATGGGGAATTGGCTTTAAACGTGTAAGAACTCACAGAACATTTAACACATGGCTTGTCTTGGAGGCATTCAAATCACAGAGGGCTGTGCCTAACAGCAGGAATAGGTCATTACATTCAAATTCAATTTCAGGAAAACCAAAAAGAAACAGAAGAATGGACGCATAATAACTACAACACTCAATAACAGTGATATTAAGTGCTTAAAACCACTATGAACATAAACAGCGGGGCTGAAGGGGAACACATTACTACACTAGTCAGATAATGGCTAGCTGAGCACCATCTACAAGTAGCTGCCATTACTTACAAAAGGTACCCTGGGGAGTTTTTGACCTCTAGTAGCACTATGGAGCCGTTTTTCTTTTCTATGTGTGGGTCCGTGTTTTGTGCTAATGGGATCACAGTGTTCCACCGATCTACAGGGGGCAGTGACACAGCCACGATGTGCAGCCATGTGCCGGCAAAGGCAGCGAAGAAGAAGACCGAGCCCAAGACCCAGGCTACTACATGAAATAAGTGAGAGTTTAGGTAAAGTTGGTGTCAAACCACCGCCGGCGCGACACCCAACTGTTACTGCTACATACTGCATATTCTGCTTTTGTTTGCATTCCCGATGCTGTACCGCCCACTCACTCCAACACACACACACACACACACCTTGCAGGTGATATCCAGGCCGTAGGAGTTCTCTCCTCTGCTTGACGCCCCACCCATCTTCTCCACCCGACTGATGGTGCCCAGAGGAACATCCAGCATCAGCGCCACATCCTACGGCAAACAGAGTCAACATGTTTTGTTGACATACGTTATTTAACCTCGCTGCTGGTAGACTAGTGGATGGCTTCCATCTGTCAAACACTACCCCCCCCCCCCCCCTTCCCACACACACAGAGTCTAGACCCACATGAGTTTAATGGGACTTACAGCATCCGAACTCTTGAAGTAGAGTCTGTAGTTGGTGATCAACACTTTGCCTTTCACAGCTCCACTGAATGGACACATGTAGATGATGTCTTTATCTGAAAACACATGGATCCAAACAGTGTTTATCGATTGGACTCCTTACCCGTCTGATCTGAAACAGGCCTTATTTGCTCCGAATAAGTCCCCCCGCCCCCACCCCCACATCTGGTTCAGACGTCATTATTATTGTTGGTGCTGTAAGGGAGGAAATCGCCACACATGCGGAGAAGAGGAAGCAGAAAAGGAGAAGAGAGGCGTGCAGCAAAGGTAGGCTATAAATACCATCGCCTCGGAGTGTTTCGCTGAGAGGTTAATCCGGACAGACGCACTCAACAGTCGCTGGCATCTAAATCACACGCCAGCTGTTTATAGGTAGAATCACTGTTGAGGCATATCTGTCAGAATCAGGACAGGCGGGAGGGGGGGGGGGGTGTCAAACTGTACCCAGTACTATTCTGTTGAGTGGGAACCGCTTTTTTAAGAGTAGCAGGAACGACGCAAGGCTATTAGCTTAAGACTTTTGACAACTTTTGGACCCCCTCGGCCCCTGAGCCACGAGTGTTTGCTTTCAGACCGATTCAGATGTTAGACCCTGAGATCAGGAAAGCAGTTCGCCTGACACAGAGATGTAGTGAAACTGCACGCCCCTAATCGCAGCAGTGCTACCAAAGGGGAAGCAAAACACATCTCTTTAAAACAAGAGTGATTTAAAAAAAAAAGTGACCGGTTGAGCTACATGTACTCACCTGTGATTCTGTCCTCCCCTGGCAGCAGAGACACTTCAGCTAACAACTCCATTTTCAGAGACTCTCTGGAGGTCTACAAACACACACACACACACACACACCAAGGCAGAAAGACATAGCGGTTATACATTTATTTGTTTTTTTTTTTAAATGACTGGTGAGGCTGTGTGAAATAGTCACAATGTTGTATTTTCAGTGGAAGCACCACAATGTTTGGGGGGGGGGGGGGGGGGGGGTTTGCTTTGAGCCAGTTTAAGTGTGGTCAGACTGAGTGACCAATGACATGAGACGGCACTTTTCCTTTTTAAGGAGGTCGAACTGACAAACTGTGACGAGGAAGGTTTAAAGGAGCTCAGCAGCTAAATTTGACACTGCTGCTCTTCATCCTTATTTGGAATTATTTTTTGTTTATTAAATTGGACTTTTTCCTCTTCGGAGCTTTGCTATTGGTATTCTTCTTCTGTACGGTTCTATTCGGTACGGTTATTCATTCCATTTAAATAACAAGGCCTACAAAAGGAAACATGCTTTTAGCTTTACTGCGTTATCACCATTGACATTTTTATGTCAATTTTATGTCTATTGTTTGTTTTATGTCAGGGGTGTCAATGGGGGTTTTAATATAAATGATGCACAACTTGCTTTGCCCGGGGGGGGGGGGCAAGGCCCAATAAACAAACATTAACAGGCCTCACAGGCCTTTCCAACACGTGGGTTAACGTTGTGAAACGGTCGCAGTTTGGTTAGGTTTAGGAAAAGAGCAGGGTTTGGATTAAAATAAGGACAGGACATGAACTGCTGTCTCTTGAGTCTACGCCCTGTCTTTCTGTCAGGATGGCTGTCTGGCAGAAAGCCTTAAAGGCAAACCTCTCCCACGTGCCCCGAGCAGGTCAGGTGTACATGAACTTTATGAAACCACCGCTTCTGCACAGGCTAATATGCAACTTCCCAAGTAACAGCCGAGGGACACTTTTGAACACTGGTGTTAACAAACAAAGAAAAGTCTCAGTGTGAATCAATTTATTTTCATTGTGAATTAGAAGCCCTATCGTGGGCCAGCTTTGGCCAGACATGATACTGACTTGAAATGCAGTAAGAGTCAAAGCTACTAAGGTTTCAGAGCTCAACTATAAATGTCAGTCAGAGACTTAGTTTCTCAGACTGCTTAAACTACTGCAAAACGTAAGAAAACTCCCATACAACAGTACAACAGCACATTTTCTAATTACTGACTATATTCTCATTCATTCAATGAATGCAGCACTTCGTGTGTGCTTGGCAGTTATAAAGTGTGACGCATCCATCGCATGTTAAACTGTGTCACATACATATGTGTGTATGAGCCACAGGAAAGCTCCAGGAAATGTTTGAAGCAGATGAAGATGAATTGCCATCATCCAGCCCCCGTGACCACCCAGTACCCAGAGACCAGGATCTGATCTCTCACTGGCTCCCCACCGTGTATAAAAAAAAAAAAAAAAAAAAAAAAAAGCCAGTGTAACCTGCATGTCTGCATCACTCACGTAAGATTGAAATATTTCAACTTTAGCCAGCTGGCACAGGTACACAGTCCCATTGCAGACAACAGCAGATACCGAATACACACATAAATCCACTTACACTGGAGATGTGTGTGTCCAAGGCGTTGGAGTTGTAGACTGAGACTGGTGAGGCCATCGCTCAGGGAGGGGGGGGGGCTTCCACAGGCTGAGAAAGAGGAGGCGCAGAGGCTGTTAGCGGTGTCATGCAACAACAACAAAAAAAAAAAAAAATTCTCCCAGCAAGCGAGTGTCGGTATGATGTGCCAGACTGTAAGTACAAATTCATCAGCAGAAAATATGAGAGACGACACCACAACGTTTTCATAACAGACCTGGGACCAGAATACACCATGTCAGACAACTTCCAGGAATACCTCTGGCATGGATGCTGTTAGCAAAATACCGGTGGCACCCAAAAGAAGCACATTTAGTATTAACCGTATTATATATACATAATTATTATTATTATTATTATTATTATTATGATGATGACATGATATAATAACATTAACATTGTTCATATGTTTAAGGGATGTCAGGCGGAAGATGATGTCAATAATTAACTAACTGGACCTCTTCTAACATGGAGGTAAGGTCAGCTACGTTACGCTACATGGCTAACCCGCTCCAGGGCAGGTTCAGTTCATCTAAAACAGTCTTCTCCAGGAGCCTGACAAGTACTGACTTCAAAGTAGAGCCCGACATGGGCGTCGATAAGTGAGAGTTTGATATCTGAAAACAATATATTGGGAAAGGCTTTCATTCAGTTCAATACAAGCGCGATGCTTAGCGATGCGCCTGTCACAGCGCACGGGGGGGGGAGAGGAACTGAGAATGTACCCTTGTGGATGAGTCAGAGAGAGGGTGTGGAGTTACGAGGACAGAAAGTGCGAAAGAAGTGAAACTGAAACTTTATTTAGAAATCATGGTCACATAATTAAGAGATTTCATGGAGGCTTTTTGCAGCTATAAACAAATATTAAAAAGAGAAAACCAGTATGGCTCAGTATGAGTCTGCGCTACCTTATCTGACAGAAATCGGTGCATTTTCCTGATGTTTCTGACCGTTATATGAACAAAAATGTCCATTATGCTTGTTTAAATGAAAAGATTCTTTAGCCTAACGTTACTCATGATATTTATAAAAAAAAGGGACTACAGATGAAATAAAATCAAATGAAATAAACAAACAATCTGGTCTTCGTGTTATTGCTCGTGCTACCAAGAGGGGATGGAAGGGAACGGTCAAATAACATCTTTGTGGCCCGGTGGGCAACACTGCATGGACTGGTACCGGATCACAGGCCAGTCATTAAGACTCACTGGTCCCATCAGTCCTGTGTTGGTCTGGCCGCCTTCAGCAGCAGAACGGCGCCCGCCCTACCACGATGGAGATAGCTCAGAAACAGACGCATCAATGCTCATATCAACGACCCGAAACTACAAGCGAGGAGCGCTTCCTCATTCTGTGAAAGCGTGTGGCGGCAGGGCGCAGTCTGAAGAGTTAAAAACATGTGCGAGTCTGGTTCATCCGAGGTTGGGTGGAAGATGAGAATTACGGCTTCCTATATCTTAGGTTATCTTAGGGCTGGGTACCAAACCTCAACGCTGTACCTTATTGGTAACAACCCAAAATGTGTCAGCAGCACTGAGCACTGAAAACTGTCGAGGACCAATGACTGGCATTTAAAGTCCAACTGGAATCACATTTATTCATCCTTTTTGTGGGGGAAAAAATTATGTGTTTTTTAAATGTATTGTTGAAAATGTTTTATTATTAAAAGTGAGGGGGGGAAAAAAAGGTCTTAAATATCAGAAATGCTCCTTTCCGTCTCAGCCGGCCGGGAAGGTAGGGGTGAACGGTACGCAAACACACAAAACAAAACAAAAAAATGATGCAATTGTTTTTGACAGATATTGCGATACATCTGTGTAGCACCACAATGCTTCATTTAGAACGGTCTGTTGTGACAGCCGATTAGCCATTCATCTGCAGCTAGGGTTCCGCCCAAATGCAGCGCAACATTTTAACCAAATTCTGAGGAAAAATCTGCAAAAGAAGAAGATGCCAATGAATGCGCGTTTCCATCCACTGCCGTACGAGCGCCAGTCGAACCTTGGATGGTGAAAAAGGGTTAGGGTTAACCCAATCAGAGGGTTTCTGATTAAAATCATATTTTCCCTCATATTAGACCAAAACTTGAGTGTGGCATAGGCACTGACATTTGAAATGACGCCATGCACTGGTTGCCATATTTTGGGCAGACTGCAGTGTCCAGCTTTCCTGGCAGACATTGAACTGAGCTGTGTCGTATACAGTAGAGCCTGAACAATACTGGGTGTCGTAGGGCTGACACGGATATCGATACTTGAACCCTTTAAGCCTACATTTGATCAACACGATCCCTCAATTTGGCTACAGACATATATAACATAGTCTTACCATGGTAACATCAACATTACTCTCAGTTACTTTCATGTTCATAGGCTCTCTGCGGGGGTGAGTGCAGTATTCATGTTGGCTGGCACCCACCTGCCTCGAGATGTTTGCAAAAAGGTGTATTCTAGCATTGGCCGTCGCCCCATCCTTCAGCGGCTCTTCTCGAGCTAAACCCAGACAGCGGGCGGCATTTCAGCGAACAGGTGAACGGGCCAGTCGTGAGAATGAATGGCAACTGGATCAGACTGTACTGACAGGTGATTGGCGCTTTGGTGAACAGGTAAACAGGTAAACAGTGCCTTTTCTGCCAGCACTCACAAAAGGTGAGAACAACACCTGTAACCATGGTAACTACACCACAATTTTACTTACACATAAATATCTTTAGTTCTACAAACCACATTAAAACAAGAGGTAACAGAACGGCACAAATCTGATCAAACTAATGTGCATTTTGGTCAAAAAAGGGCTCGACCTCGATCAAAATCAGGTGCCAAAAAAAAAAATTTGACAGCGTTCTGTAGTGCAATTTCTTGCTGCCCATCAGCCAAACACGTACTGCGGATCCGCACTGATACGGACACGTACGTGGCAAACCCAAATCAGTCAGTAACACCGGCCAAGCTCCAGTGATCTGATGCCGGTGCAGCGAGCCAGGGAAGCGGACGGAGCGTGCGCAGGTTCCGCAGGTTCGCACCGCCTGGTAGCTAGGTGTGAACACAGGCCAACTACGACTGTTCGTATACAATTACAGACGTATTTCCGTATTAACTCCACTGGAACAAGCGCATAAAGGCTGTTAGGTTGAGCCCAGGCTGGGTTTTGTTAGACCGACTTCCAGCACTGGAGCCGCTTCTGACCTGGTGACCCGCGCATCAGCAGCCGGGCGACTGACGACGACATAGCTCACGTCGCACTACGAAAACAAAAACTAAAATAAGCAGAAACACTTTTCACGTCGACATTACAGACAATTCCCGCGAATGCTCCGTTTTCAGAGGCGACACGGGAATCTCGCGTGAGAGGAGTTGAAGTTCAACACTATTTCAGTGGGAGCAGCGAGGAGGTGCAGCGTAATTCAAGGGTGGCACGGTTAGCTAGCATTTTCCACAGACTTAACAAAACCTGACAGCTTGGGAGCAGTTTGCGGTGTGGGTATCCAGCTCCAAGGTGTCTATACACAGCCGAAAGGGTGGCGCTCGGAACCGTATAGCGGTTCGTGGCTAGATTTGGGCACACACGGCGGTTACAAGTTGAGTGGAGGAGAGCAAAGTTGCTCCAAAAGAAAACCCCTAAAAAGTGAACTTTTCCAACTTGGTCATTCCAATAGGCACAGCTGTGGAGTTGCACCAGGAAATAGCGGAGGCCTAGACGGTACGACAACTCGTTCCACCCGAAGTTCGGGTTATTTCTGACCCACAGTGCACAGAAACCTCCGGCAAACCCCTCCGACGAACACTAAATGTGGACTCGGGTGGCGTTGCGGTGGCCAAATGTCTTAACTTACCCGCAAAGTGCGATTCTCCCGTGGCTGAATGTCGACCTGTTTCCCTCAAGCCACAGCAGGAACTTACTCTGTGTCACGTGCCAGGCTGTCATGGCGCGATTGGCTGGTTGTCAAATTGGAGCTCGCAAGGAGTGCAGGGAAAGGTAGTTTTCTTTGTTTTGTTTTGTTTTGTTTTCTAATGGGTTGCCATGTTCCTTTTCCACGGCTCAGTTTTCGCTTGTGACATTTTTTTTTTTTGTCTCACGTGAATACATACCATTTTTTTGCAAAATTTATGTTATACGAATTAAATATATATATTTGTACAATTACAAAAGATACAAAAAAAATTGCTTTAAAAAGTAATCAGATAAAATAAAATATTAGGTCAAGGTATACTTACTAGCTTTTTCTGGAGCTTTCAACCACGTGTCACGGTCTTGATGTTGTTATATATATATATCATCTTGATGTTAAAGGCTAAAAGCTCTTTCTTTCAATCCAAAGTTCAATCTTCTTTCTCCAACCCCAAAAAACACTTTTTTTTATCTTCTCTACCCTCTTTGCACCCCCCCCACCACCACCACCACTCCTCCACCTCCGTTCTACCAAGCGACTTAAAGATACCCACCTGCCGACACCACCTGTCCACTGTCCACCTCTTCGTCTCCTGTTCTAACTTCCTTTTCACCCCTCTCTCCCAATGAGCTACTAACCCCCACCGCCACCGCCCAACCACCTGCCCTCTTGACCCTGTCCCCTCCCACTTTCTTCAGTCTATTGCTCCTGACCCCCCTTCCATTCCTCACCCACAAAGAAACCCGCACTCTGATGTAAAAAGAGACCTAACTCTCTTCCTCTCTTTCTTTCTCTCTTTCTTTCTGTTTCTCGTCTCGTGGGAATGGGAATCAGCGCCAACATTAGCACGCTAAGCTAACCAGTCTCCACTTCTGAGCGGTCCCCCCAAATGTTGAACATTGTGAAGTTACTGGCGGCTTAAATCACAAATCACTAAAAGCTTCACTTATTATTATTATTATTATTATTATTATTCAGATATTTGTATTGGTTTTTCACATATATAGTACAACCACAGTTGTGCTCAATACTCCAAAATAAGATCAACATAGAAACATGAACACAGATTATTGCTAGGCATTACAAACCGTGAAGTGGAATACTACTTACACACAGTTACTATGTAAAAAATGGCACCTAGCGCTTCATAACTAAATGAACGAAAGAAAGAAAAAGATGGATAAATAAATGAGATATGGAACTGAAACAATAAAATATAATATATGACTGAACAACCTCCAAAAACTTGAAGAGTAGTTCCTGAGCTGAGCCCTCCAATAACTCAGACAGACTGGGTGGATGAGCGTCCCTGTGCTTGGTGGGTGGTGCTGTGCCCTATAGTTGTGACATCACAACCTTACAGGAAGTACCGACGGCTCGTTTAAAGGCGCAGCGTCTGAATACGGGCTGTGTTTCATTTCTCCGTGGACTGAGCGTTTAGACGCTTTCCCAGTATTTACACAGCACACAGACCTGCTTTATAATCAAGCAAGACATGGACGTCTCACTTTCTACAATATGGGACCTTTAACATGACTAGTCAGCTGTTAGGATGATTCTCAATACAACTTAACTATCGAACATAATTTTCAACACTATTAATAAGGTTAAACAACACTTTAAAATCACACAACACAGTATAATATGCTCCAATCTTACACCGATCGCTGTTGCAATGATTACAGACATTTCCGTCCGTTGGTCACTAGATGGCAGTGTGGCTACATAGTGAACCAGGTGTTAAACCTATGTGCTAAGTCATGTTAGCAGGATTGCTGACCTCAATTTGCCTTAATTCAGACTCAGACTGGGAAGAAGAGTGCAACAGCGTTACCTCCTCAGGAAAACGCAAACTGGACGTTTCGCGACACGCGCGGTGGCCATCTGATCTCAGACCAGACGGGAAGTGGGGGAGAAAGAGAGAAAATGTGTTCAGCCTCTCCTCTTCGACTCGGTCGCCTCCGCGTCAGCTGGCTGGTCCCAAGGCGTTTCAAAACAAAAAACGAGGTTGTTCTCACCACAGACACACCTATAGACGCATATTAAACAAAAGCCTGGCCGTGAATCCCATGTTACGTCTCACTGACAGCATTATTCGTTTCTTTTGTACTGTACATTTCTGTCAGTTTTCCGTGAAATGAACGAAAAACCCTGAAATATTCCCTGACATATCTACGACATCCCCGGTTCAGCTCTGTCGAGGCACGTCACTGTGTAGACCTGGTCAGGCCGGGAGGCATCCTATGACGGCACTAATGAACTGAATCACTTTTTGAATCAATGGGGCTGTGGTCCTATGAGCGGTGAGGACGTGTGCATGAGGCATTGATTCCACAGTCGATTTATCACCTCACGCAAGGTCCCACTTAGTCCTGGGTCCTGAGCTCGTCCCGCAGGCAGCTGTCCACTTTGTCCAGTTGACAATCCGGCCTTGCCTGCGGCGATCAACTGCCAAATGACACTAGTGCTTGCGGAAATATTGCCACTCGTCACATATTTTGCCCTGACTTGAGCGCGTGCAGGGACATATTTGTCAGAAGAGGGGGTTGTGATTTGTGATACCGGGTTTGACCTGACTTCGAAGATGAGACGGATAAGGACGCGACCTTTCGGTGCACAGGGCGCATTTTGTCTTCAGACAGGAAGGAGCACAGTGGCCCCATGAAGTACTTTAAACAGGGCGCTGCAGAACACACATTCACGTGTGATGTCACATACTGATGATGCGATCCTAAAACGCCGCTGGAACCCAATCTTATTCTTCAATGAAATAAAAAAGACATACTGAAAACATAGAGATCTGTGCACTTTAAGGTGAGGAAATAAAACTGACCCCTAACCCGTTTTTACAGCTACTTACGCTTAGTTGTGGCATTTCTTGAACTCGTTTCGTATGACTGTACAGTAAACACACATCTCCCCCCTTAACCCATCCCACTGAACCCCCCCCCCCCCCCCCCCCACACACACACACACACACACATCTACCCATCCCCACCTGCAAGACCATCCCGCTCACCCCATCGCACCCACAGACAACAGCAAGGTGCATTAAAGTCCCGGTAGGATGTGAATGAAGGCCTGAATTCAATGTAAGGGAGGCTTCAGGCGCAAACAGCGTCATTAATGTCAAACAATAAGAACGATTTCGATATTTCTAACCCTTCTGCATCGCAAATGTTTTCATTTGCCATTTCAACGCAGCGCGTTCGCTCAAATGCAACCACTTAAAGATGTTGCACCATTTCTGTGCACTCTCTGTACTAAAATCTGCACGGTGCGAAGCTGTAAGACGTGATCTCATCAGAGGCTTTACACATTACATGTAACAACGTCCCTGGATAGTCCACATCTTTGGAGCCACTGCCTGCTTTTGTAGAAGTCTAAAAATAGACTTTTTCTTTTGTTTTTCAGGTCAGAAAAAGGGGCCCGATGCAGGGTCTTATTTATAGTACTCCCGGAGTGGGGTTTTTTTTTTTTTTTTTTTTTTTATCCTTTAGTTTAGTTTTAGTAGTTCTGAGCCACTAATCACACTTCTTCTGCCGCTGTGACGCAAAATGACAGAAAGGAAGGAAAAAAAAAAACCAAATTAAAAAAAAGGCAGAAACGAGGTGTGCTGCCCGACTGCTCGTGCTCCTTGGAAGTCTCCGCACGTCCCTTTGACACACACACACACACACACACACACACACAGAGAGAGAGAGAGAGAGAGAGAGAGAGAGAGAGAGAGGGAGAGAGAGAAGAGGGGGAGGGCTGCGGTGGATGCTGAGCCGCTCCAGTGAGTCCAGTACGAAGGCTTGACGTAGAGCCACTTGTGTGTGTGTGTGTGTGTGTGTGTGTGTGTGCGGGGGGGGGGGGGGAGGCGGGGCTTGTGGTTCGTGCTCAGCCTCCAGTGAGATCCACCGACAGAGCCGGGTCTGTCTCTCATTCATCACCGGAACTGTAAGCGAGCTCGCGCACCGGCCGTGGTAACCGTCTCCCATCCCGTCTCCTCCGACCAGCGACGCCAAGGACAACCGCCGCCGGCCCCCATCACCCGCGGTAAGACTCCGCAGAGCGGCCCGCCGGAGAGAGCGGCTGTGCCGGGGGGGGGGGGGGGGGGGGGGGGGTTAGGTAGCGGACGGCTCAGCCGCTGTCCTGTGGGTTGTCTTTGGGGTATGGTGGGGGTGGGAATTACCAGCCTGAAACATCCCTCCGTGGGCCGCGGAGCGCATGCAGCGTTCAGGGCCCGCCGGGTTCATTGTGACGTACCGGATTTTATGGTATTGTTTGATTTTAATCCCCCGAATGGTGGGCCGTTATGTAACGTCCTTAACCCGCGGTGTGGGCTGTGCTCAGTGATGACAGGATAGTGACCTTGTCGGATTATTTAGACTCTTTTCTCCCCCCCCCCCCACCTCCCCACGTCCTCCCCATCTCCTCCGCTCGCTTATCACGGCGCTATCACAGATGACGACACACACGCCACTGCCGAATACGGAGCTTAAACCTCGAAGCGCATTCTCACAGCATCATACATGCTTGCCCCCCCCCCCCCCCCCCCCCACACACACACACACACACTCTTTCCACCTCACCTCCTCCTCCCCCGTCGTTGCCATTTGAACACATTGCCGTAACATACAAATGCCCCCCCCCCCCCCCCCCCCAAACATCGGCGTCAATAAGGGTCATCATGGCCACATTCAACTGATGCGTCCCGGCGCGTGCATTCAAAACAAATAGGTCATAATGTTTGGTGGTACATGTCGGGTGTGTGTTTCCGGCCAAACGGGGTGGGGGTGGGAGATGGGTGGGTGGGGGGTCTGTTGGATGCAGTTTTGTTGTTTCTGCACATTTGGACAAAATAACAGGAGCACCTTCTTCAATGGCAGGCGGTGGCAGTCTGCAGCTATTTCTGATATTCGCAAACCCAAGTCGGTCAGGCTCCCCCCCCCCCCCAGTCCAGAACATCTCAGAGCGGAACATGTATGAATACATATTTCTCCGTTTCAATATCAGTGTAAAGGAAATGAATGTATTTGGGTTCGTTTGGACCGCTGACCGGACCGACGAAAACAACTGAGATCCGCTGGCAATCAAATCAGTGCGATCAGCGGTCACGGCCCCAGATGAATGTGTCGGTCGTTAGCCATCCGGCCTGTAAGTGGTCAGGAAGCACTGGTGAACGCCCATCACGAGTCCCCTTACTTCTTTTGTCCGAAGCCCGAAGATGTGCAGTCCGGATGAAAAATTGCGCAGGGAACGAGAGGCTGAAACCAGGGAACGTGTGGTTGACTCGAGCGTTGAATGCCCGTCAGTTACTGATTCGCGGTCAATCGGCCGGTCGACCGGCCGTTTGTTCGAATGCTTGAATGTCATAAGACCTCGCTGCTGGCGGTGACAGTGAGGATGCAGGAATCATTCCGAGGTTCTCGTTTTCCAAGCTCCTCGGGCCAGAACACCCTGGATGTTGGTGTCTATTGGGATCGGGATTGGATTGGGGCACTTCCTGATGCCGCGAAATATTCAAGCGAAACTATCAAACCTGAACGTGATCATGCCAGAACCTCCCAGATCGGGAGCTCCACCTATCCGCTGCCTCGTGTTGTAAAACGACATTTTCTAGGGTGTCCATTCATTTCATTTCCCAATCGACTACAGTCGTAGCGTTGGCACCAGTATTTCCTAGGAGAGTAGTGCCTCAGGTCCTTGTGGGCTTTGACCTCCAGGGATTTATCATAATGTACTCTGCTGGAATAAAGACAAGTTTAGAAAGTGCTCTATAATTATAGACAGTGCTCCTAGGAGACATGGCCGTTGAGAATGGCAGCTGTCCGTAAGGGGCGCACTGGGTAGAGAACAAGGTCAGCTTTGTGTAGTATACCTCTATTGATATCACCCAATGCCATCCTTGATGAAACACCATGAAAAGTCTTTTTGTCTTTAGATCCGTACCAGGGTAGGCCTGGACGGTCAGGGTACGTTGCCCCCGAATAAAAACCCGTTCATCTTCTGCACATTTTTTTTTTTTTTCCCTTTAAGGATATCTAAAACTTGCCAGCTCATGTGCATTGTCACCCTCAGATGTAATTTAATTCGGGCAAGAAAACACAAACACCTCGTGGCATGCTCCTATATTTAGAGTTCTCTTTCACAAACCAGTCGGCTGCAGACGCCCGGGGCTTAATTTGCACGAGATCCTGCAGGAACATGATTGTGAACCTCCCGCGCTGGGGGTCGGCGTCACGTGCGAGTCACCGGTCTTCAACTTGGAACGCTGTTCATTTCAATCATCCAGTCACGGCACGGTTCACCTGTCACAGAGCACCCCCCCCTCCCCACCCCCCCCCCCCCCCCCCGCCATTCTGACTGTGAATGGATCAATAAGCTCAGCTGTGCTTTGCAACGAATGCTTACATTAGCACTAAGGTGCTTGCAGTTAGCATTATTGGCTATTGATGGTGACGTGTGTTAGCACTCCGATATTGGCATGACGGGAATTAGTTCGTTTTGACCCCCCTGGTGGTGCCAGGTGAAGTCAGGGGAGCGCCACGGTGGTTAGGAACGATGACGAGTCGTGCCAGTCCATCCCATAGTCGTAGGAGCCACGCCGCCACCAATAATGGCCAGTAATGCTCACAGGTAGCCAAAGTATTGGTAGAAACGTTCTTAGGGATTGGACCGATAGCCGACCCTCGTTAACCGATCATTAACCGCTGACCGACATGATTCAAATGTACTAGTTAGACTGGACGAATGAAGCGCGAACAACAACAACAACAACAACAACAGAACATGAGGGTTCACACGTCGCAGGCTGACACACATTTAGTGGGCATAAACAGCCTGGACGCCTGGGGGGGGGGGACTAGATCTCATATAGGTGTCCACCTCTGCCTCCGGCGGGCCATTAGCTTGATGAGGGTCGCCGCAGTCGTCCCCCCGGAGCAGCATCGTGGCTATGAATTATCTTTTAACTGATAGTGATAATCAGTCAGAATTCTTATCGTCGGTTAACGGTTCATTATCAGCATCCCTAATGCTTATATGTTGCACGTGTGGACCTCGAACTGAGCTTCACTAAAAGAGGAAACATCCAATCAAATGCCTCTGCGAAACGAGAGTCTAGGCCCCGGTGCAGTTTTACCTCACGGCAAGCGCGTAAGGAGATCTCATGTGAAATGAGCAGACGCGAGCCCTATCGCCTTACTTCTCCTGTAACCCTACCGCCCGTCTCAAAGTGCTCGCGATTGGCTAATGGCCCTTATTGAATGCGATGCGCGACAGAGAAGTGGGTGTCAGATGTGTGAGGAGGCCGTAGCTGTCCCCTGTTAGCGCAGTGCTACAGCAAATGTAGATATACAGGCTACATTTCCCTCAGCCACAGTTGCGAAGCATTCTGGGAAAAATTCTTCTCCCACTTGATTTGACTATGCATGTGGAAACGCTCCATTTGGCGGACCATCTGGACCCTAGACAACCACTAGCCCTCCATCCCGAATGGAAATAGGGCACGCCGCGCCACACATGCATGAGGGTGCACAAAATGGAGGGAATGTGAGAACATGCGCCTGTCTCCACAGGAAAGTGCCCCGATAGCCGGCTAACCGTTGCAGATAGCCGCCTCTTCAACCTCACATACTCAATTCTCCTTTTAGCTTTGGTGTCCACCGACTCAGCTGCTGAACGCTCTCCGCCGCGTCCACCAGCTGGTCGGCCAACCTTTTTTTCGCGAGAAGCAGCTGCTGCTGGAAATGCACCGGGCCTGTCCTTTCACCCTAATGAGAGCAGCAGAGAGTTTTTGTCAGCTGCAGAAAGAAAACAAAACCCAAAACAACGGGCTAAAAGGGGCTAAAAAAGCCGAGAGGAACTGCAGCAGTGGGGTTTTTTTTTTTTTTCCTTTCACGTTACTCATGCGATGACTTGTGTGCCTCTTTCTTTTTTGCATGACTCACGAAAAAGAAATACTTTCTGTCATCGTGCGAGCTCTTATAGCGGCTGCAGGGGTGGGGGTGTGTGTGGGGGGGGTGGGGTGAGGGAGAGAGAGCGAGAGAGAGAGAGAGGTTTGGATGTGATCTGATGTCTCTTGACAGTTTGGTATTTGGAATTGAAAGCATGGAGGCATTATTGTATTAATCATGGAAGGGAGAGAAAAAATAGGAAAGCACAACATGGACATCCTATTCTTTCCACTTTTGTCAACACGTATGCTCACTCGGCCCGGCCTCTCTGCCCCCACCCCCACCCCCACCCCACCCGCCCCCCATGCAAACCGGGGGCAGGATAACTAGCCGACAGCAGACGGGACTTGGGTTCTGTGCGCACTACATTTGGATGCAGGTTGTCACGCAAAAATCAGGTGTCTTAAGCGCTTAAAAGCCTGTTAGCGCGTTGAATTCTGCCGCGCCATCAGGACAATCTGCCTGAACATAAAGAACAGCCCTGCGGCCTGAATCTACATCTATGTCTACAGCTCGTGTCGAGGTGTCCCCGAGCAAGACGCCGAACCCTGAAGGGAACGTGAACGAAACACACTTTTTAATGTCTCGAGATTGCCAGATTGGAAACCTGTTAAGATGCGAGGACCTTGCGTGATAACACATTTTTTTTTTTTTTAGCTAATTGGCTGAGGCTCATGTCTTCCCATGACACTGGAGTCGGCTTCAGCTTTTTCTGAAAAGACTCTTTCTAACCGCGTGGATGGAAAACGTACATATTTGAAGGAACGTGAACCAAAATGAAAAGCAAAAAAATAAATAAATAAATACATTTATAGGTATGTTGACAACAGTGGATATCCTTTGAATGGAAAGAGTACCGGTGTTGTAGCCCAGCTCCTACGCAGAGTGTTGCATTGTGGGTTGTTTGCAGCCCAATAAAGTAATAAAGTCATCAGGATAGCGTCGCAAATGTACCTTTTTTTTTTTTTTTCATTGTGCAGAATTCCGGCAGAAATGCATGGAAGCTATGAATCTGCTTTTAACTGTACATGTGACTTTTCAGGGAGCGTTAAGTGTGACATGGTGTTACACACACACACACACACACACACACACGCATTGTGTGTCGCACTGAAGGGACCTCGGAGATTAATGACTGAATAGGTGCTGCAGTGCAGAGGGGAGGCCAGGGGAGGAGGAGGACAAGAGAGGGAGGAGGAGTAAAGGGAGGGATAGTGTGGAGGCTGGCAAGGAGGGGGTGGGGGGTAGGGGGGGTGGTGTGTGTGTGTGTGTGTGTGTGGGGGTGGGGGTGGGGGGGGGGGGTGGGGCTGAAAAACGAGGCTAGGAGGAAGTTTAGGGGATGAGGAGGATGGGTTAGGACTGAAATAGAAGAGGTGAGAGGTCAAGAGGAGGCTGGGAGGAGGTGGCCGGTTCGGAGGAGTCTAGAGGAGAGCAGGAGGAGGTGGACGGGAATGTTGTCTGCCTGAGCAGTTTTATTGTTTGCAGATAGGCCTGACTCGTGATGAACTACTGCAAAGTCAAATAGGGCTTAGCGTGTGTGTGTGTGTGTGTGTGTGTGTGTGTGATGTGATGCATTGCCTTGCTCACTCTAAGGACGGAGCGGGCACGGAAATACAACAACACAAAGCCCTCCTTTCTGCCGTCCCCTCACCTCTCCCTTCCCGCTGTTTCATCATATTTATTACACCCGCAGCTGTCTGTGGGTGTAATGACACACACATAATCCCCGCCCCAACCCCCTCCCAACCCCCTCCCCACCCCCCATCCTCTCCTCCCTGTGACCCTCATTCATTTTACAGCAGCTTGGGCCACCAGCACGCGTTTCCATGCGCTTCTTGTTTTACGGCAGAATCCAGATTTCATGTAAACGAACCCCCCCAGCCCCCCCCCCCCCCCCCCCCCCGGGGTGATCTCGCACCTAATTTATTGTTAGAGGGTATTGATGACGGCCCGGGACAAACGACAGCAGTGTGGCAGGATGAAAAGGATCAATCACTGCTCAGTCGCAGCGCAGCCAAAATAATTCAGTCCACAATCTGACACTGAAAGTGAAAGTGAAAGGACGGTGATATTCTATATTTTACTATATTTTGATTGTCAACAGATCCCATTTGCAGAGCCACCCCAACAGTGAATGGATCCTGCTAACACGTGTTGCGGTGTGTATCCAAAGCCTGATGCATCTTCTTCCTCTGGGGCCATAGAGCTCCATTGTTGTGCCAAAACGATTAAAAAGCACATCAATGAGCCGCACTGTCGCACTGGGTGACATGTCCCTTCATTAACCTGGACGCACACGCCGTAGTTTATTTTGACTCAATCCCCACACACAGCGTCCTGCTGCCCCGAATACTACCTAGGGCACCAATTCATCGATTGGCCGATTCATCCGCTGCTGAAAGTAGTCCCCCAATAAATGCACTATAACCTGTGAGTTTTACATTTTGTTTTGTTTTTTTTATAGTTGAAGGAGTAGTTCATTTTGGTGTATGCTCTTGTTTGCTTTCTGGCCCAGAGTTAGATGAGCAGATGGATACCACTGTCACATTGTTGGTTAGATATGGAACTGGAGCCAGGAGACGTTGCTTAGCTTAGCATAAAGCCTGGAAACAAGACTCCGGGCACATAACCATAAAATGCCTTAACAGGGGGGCCGTGGACAAAGCCAGAGTGGCTGTTGTCAGTCTTTGTGCTAAGCTAAGCTACCTTTCTGGCTGTAGTTTCATATCAAATGGGCAGATATGGGAGCGGTGTCAATCTTCCTGTGTTATCTCTCCGCAACAAAGCGAATGAGCGTATTTTTCCGAAATGCTGAGCCGTTCTTTTAAATCGAGCTGGTTCCAATTTACTGGCAGCTGTGATGCGTTGTGGTGTTTTGCGAGGATTCACGCGTCCGGTGAGAACCAAAGGACTCTGGGGTCAGTCTCACAGATACAATAGCGGCCCCAAAACATGCAGTGAAAGCTGCTCACCCAGTGCATTTCCCAAAGAAAATGTGTATTTCTACTCGCTACTTTCTTTTTCTCGGCCCACACATCCCGTTCCCGGCTGAGCTGAGCCAAACACCCACCCACGCGAATGGGACGAAAATAATATCTTGATACAGCTCTCGTGGTGTATATATATATATATATATATATATATATATCAGAGTATATCAGGGCGTTATGCTCGGGGCATTTATTTTTATTTTGTGTTGTTTTAGCTATTATCTACTGGACGTGTACGGCAAAGTATTTTTGATTTGACTTTTGCAACTACGACCCCGATTTGAATTCGACCGTAAAACCATTAGAGAACATGGTGGGAGGTGAGGGACCGCATGTGAGCTAGCGACGGGCAGGTGGAGCCGCATGAAGCTTTCGGGGGCTTTCGTTCCGTTTGTGCCGGAAAAAAAGGTTCAAACTCAGCAGACACGGCGGATCCCCCAGACCGGGGGTCACGTAGCACCACCACCACCACCACCACCACACCTCGCTGATATTACTAGTTTCAGTCTCACATGTGTGCAATAACAGTCCGAGAAGCCTGCGCGTTATTATGAGGTCTGTACAGTACTTCGTAATCTAGTGCTGCATTAAATGTAGATACACGAAACATAAATGTACCTTTTAGTTTATTACTTGTTATCAGGAGGGAATGTTCTCCACCTCTACGTCGCCATATTTCCCAATTATCCATCTCTCTTCTTATGCCCCCCCCCCCCCCCCCCCGAATGTGCCGATCACCAAGTGTAGCTGTAAAACTTTCGGAAGCCCCAGTGAGGTTTGAAGCTCCGGGACTGCTCTCTCTAACCAGCACATGTGAACGCCTTAATGGAAAGAATCTGGCCAAACCGGATTCCCCCCAGTCATCTGGTCATCTGGTACCGTAGGTCCCACAGTTCTGAGAATTACACGGTTTGGAGCTCCCGAAATCCTGATAGATGACAAGCGTTTGTAGGCGTAGGGACGAAGGTAGGAAAAAATGATCGCTTTCAAGCCACATCATCGCCAAAGTGACATTTGTTGGTATGTTTCGTCACTGAAAGGACCCTCTAATGAGCCGTTGAGCCTCTCGAGATCTTTTCTTCCAAGACTCTCAAGCGTTCATTTGCGACAGCTGACTCCACTGCCAACTAAAGACTCCACCTTAACAATCATCGCCATCGCTCAGAGAGGGGAACAGCCGCTCGGAAAATGAGGGTTTAACGTACGCCTACCCCGTCAGTAGCTTCGTTCGTCCGTTTAAGCCGTTACGTGTCGAATTTTGTGGTCCAAGTCACATCGATTTTGATGATTTGATTCTTTTAAAAGTTTTCATAAATGTTACAAAAGTTTAAAGAAAAGGGAAACAACACTATTGCCAGGTTTACTGTTGTGGTGTTTGCGACTCCCGAGGAATGCTAGTGGCGCTATGACATCTTGTCAAGAGCTCATCAGGGGATTGCAGCTTACAAGAAAGCAACTGCAGCAACTGGTAAGCCTATACTGCCCTATTCTGAATTATGCATACTGACTCAAATAGCATAGCGCATCACTCACGGGCCGATGCTACATTGGAGGCCTACAGGCAGCAGTCTGAAACCCTTAGGCACGTATGCCGAAGTGGTTCAGTGAGTGTTTGGAGAAAATAATGCTTCAGAAACCGGGGTAATCCTCTCCTCTGATGCCGGTTGACGGACCCTAGAGTTCTTGCCAAGGTAAGGGCGACATGACATACATATATATATATTTTGTTTTTTTTTCATTTTTTTAGTTGATTACACGCAAATGTCAAAATTCATAGCATAATACATCTTTCTTTATTTCTAGGGGGGGAAAAAAAAAACAGCCCTTCCCCATCTCAATGGCCGTTTGTTCTTCCCCTGGCAGGTCTGGGCCAAAGGCACAGACCATGTGCTTTTCCCTTCAAGAATGGACTCATTTGCATGTATTATGCACTGCACAGGCAGTAATTATCTCGGAAAGGTTGTTGGGGCGCTTGTTGAATTTCTTCATGGACAACATGGAACGTGTGCTTCAAACTGGCCAGCCCCCCCACCCCCCTTCCAGAACAGTCCCTTTGTGTGATTTGAAAAAAAAAAAAAAAACCCAATACATATAAGTATGCTTCGCTACAAAACACCACCCGCTACATTTTTCTTCTCTATAAATTCATTGTCCCACCGGTTATAATTGGGCTCCCCGCTGTGGTCCTGGGAATGGTGTAAAGAAGCCACTGCCATCGGGGATATCCTCTGTTACCAAGGAGATGACGCCTTGGGGTTCCTCTTAAACAGCCGCGTTAAGGCCTGGTCACACCGGCACTTAAAAAAAGGGCAGAGGTTTGGCGCCGAAATCAAATTCGTTCGGGTCATCTAGCCGCCACCAAACTTGATGTTCGGCGTCAAACGGCGCTTGTGTGTTGGGAAACCATTGCCGCGCTGACACTGACACTGGCTGGTTCCAAATCATCCACGTTGCCCGACTGCATTTTCCGCTAAACATGGTGTTGAAAACGGCTTTCATGTCTGCTGCACTCGCACAGCGTACTTGGCAATATTATAAACTCGCATAAAAAGAATGAACCGTCCATACAAACGGTGATGCCTTGCTGACCGCTTGTCATCGTACACCCTCTGTCTCCCTACTGCAGCCGCCTAACGCTGGGACGCACAACGCCTTCCCCCTTTTGGTCGTGACCGCGGGCCTGCCGAGACAAACCAGTAGCAGTTTGCGGTCTTTCACAACCTGCGTGGCGCGCAAAATCACATTCAAGTGCGCCTCTACTGTTAAAAGTCAAACGAAACATGCGTGATGACGTTTCAATCTTCGGTTTGTGGGTAGAAATGAAGTCAGGTCAATTTCATTTACGTCATAAATCCCAAATTTGCCTCACAGTCTGCACAGGATACGACAGGATCTGGCCTCAGACCCTCGATCCGGATAAGGAAAAACCTCAGGAAGAGCCACAGTGGAGACATGCAATAAGGCACATACAATAAATACAATCTCTGGTTCCCTGTACATGTACACACGGTTTTTCCACAGTATGACCTATTAAACAGCCTGCTGCGGAATGTGGCCCAGCATTGGTTGGCACGCCTCTCCCAACATAGACATAGGTATTGATTTATTTTAGATGGCACATTAAGGTCATTTTCATTGGGACTGAAATTGGATGTACAGTATATTTCCTGCTTATCGTGACAACTTCGCTAGGTTTGGGTGTAACCCCGTAAGGGAAACCTTGTTCGGCATCTAGCTTAGGTATTCACAAACAATGACAATGCTGTAAAATACGTGGTCACATGGATCTTGTAGTGTATAAGTAGATAATTAATACAAATTAGTAAAGGTGTAATCCCCATATTGTATATGAGAAATGAGAAATCACTGTCAGCAATTGACTTGAATTGAATTGCTATTCAAGATTAAAATGAAATGTATTGTAGCAATCTATTTACAATGGGGGTGGTGGGGTGGTGGTGGTGGTGGGGGGGGGGTCACCTCTAGGAGAGGGAGAGGCCATGACCTCTCATCTTTACGGCGATGGAGTCGTGGCCTTGTGCTCTGCAATGTGTAGGTCAAGTAGAGTATGTTGCACCGTTGTCTTACTACCATGGCAACAAGCATCAATCAGTGATGATTGACGGATTTACCAACTAATCATTTTCTGGTGTGTCAATGGTTTGTTTCATGTGTAGGCCGGGCTGCGTGGGAAAAATGACATGGAGCCTGCTATCGCGCGACAGAGTGGTATGCTTATGTGTTTGCGTCAGCATGGAGCCTACTGGCATGAAGCACTGGAGCCAAGGATCTACCCGGGAGACATGAATGATTTTGGTGTCCATTGTTCTCACCACTTGACCAACAGGATAATCTACTGGAGACATGGTGTGTTCCTTTGAGTTTTGTATTATTGAGGTGCCTGAGAGGCCTGTTCTTTTCAGTATGATGCTCCTGTCTGTTCTGTGTGGGAAGTGTGTGTGTGGGGGGGGGGGGGTTGAAGCGTGTAGTTGAAGGGGAGCGTCAGGTTATTACAGAAATATGGGTATGCAACCAACCTCATTCGTAACCTCTGTCACTTCGACTGATGATACTCCCCACTGCTGCCATGTGAGCAAAATGCAGAATGCTTACCTTTTCGTAGTAGCCATGACATTTAAAACAACTCCGTTACGTTGGTTTCAATTCACCAACAAAGTCATGTGGGGGAGCGCCCCCCCCTTTTTTTGTGAGCGCCCTTTCGGTTCCCGAATTTTTCATTCCCGTCGTCCGAAGCTCCCCCACCTGGCGCGGCCATCGCTGAATTACCAGACCCCAATCCGCAGTGAGCATACTGGCATTTGCTTGCAGTGGCGCGTTTGATGGCGGTTCAGCAGTCTTTGCAAATGGGCCAAATTCCATTTTGTTTGGAGTACTCTGCCAGCCAAAGAGAGTAAGGAAGCAGGAGCATGAGAGAGTGAATAGGAGGGGGATGAATCAATGAGTGTGTGTGTGTGTGTGAGAGAGTGGGAGACAGAAACACAAAAACAAACCAGCATCGCTCTCATTGGCAGGAGCAGACGACCCAGCCAAGCCTGACACCTCATCTCAAAGCATCAAAGCATGATGGAAAAATACCAGTGTCCACAGTGTGTACGTGTGTGTGTGTGACCAGACAGTGTTTTCACTACAAATGCCCTTACAGCTCACATGGCCCATTGATAGATTGTTGGAACATGTCTAGCATTTCTGTGTTAGCCTCTACGAACCAACACACTCCCCCACGGGGCAGACCCTCCCCCTGCGATCCCCTCTCTGTTAATGGCGTCAAAAGTCAGCGCTTAAACCGACACAAACCAGACAGGTAACGAAAAAAAAGGGCTTATAATAACCAAGTACAGCCACAACAACAAAGTATAAGAATGGACAATTATGTCCCCGAGGTTGTGTCCACATTCCTTACGAAGGTTTTTAGGTTTTTTTTGGGGAGGGTCTTGGTTTATCAGTGGTGTCAGATTTTGCTAAGTGAAAGGACATGGATATATCAACTTCCATGGAGTCTTTTAGTGTCCCATAGACGCCGTGTTTATCCAGGAACACCAAGTACAGATGAAACACTGGGCATTTCTGTACTTTCGGGCATCCCCGTAAAGAGTTTAGCGAAGGAGTTCGTCAAGACAGTCGCACCCTCACCCCGCCTCCACCAGACACCTCTCAGCCCAAATTTGATGATGTGGTCCTTCCCATGCAAGTCTGACGTAAAGAGATTCCCGCATGACCTGTAGACGTGTCTCGTGTATTCACAAATGGGAGGAAAAAGCTGTGTTTGAAAATGTTAAAGATGCTAGATCTTGAAATAAATGTCACTTTTAAAACCCTTTCTTAATTTCGTCACTTTTTTGGGGTTGCGCGGTCTCCGGGTGCTGGACTCCAGGTGGAATCCGTCCTCCTTGCTTTGTTAGGAGCTTCCGGGTCTTGGTGTTTGGGCCGCCTTGCTATACAGATGGATATGCGGTGTTGACAGCTTGGGTCTCGTTCTTTCTGTTGATGTGGCGCTTCGGTACAGTCCTGCTCTTCCTCTAGGTCTTCCTTGCTTCATGACCATGGGATTGTAAAGTGTGAAGCTGCCCTGTGTGTCTTTGGCCGTCTGTTTGTTCAACTCCTTCAGTCCCCGTAATCCTCTCTCTTTTTGCAACCATCCATCCACAATTGAGCAGATATAATCCATCCAGAGGAGGAGGGTAATAGTAGTCCCATTCTTAAACTACTCCAAAGAACCAACTGGCAAGGTGCAGAAAGCAGCAGGGATAGTGTACCGCCTTGGTATGTGGAACACTTGATGGTCTCTTGAATAAGCGTTGTTTTCCTGGTTGTGTCTTTCCTTGCTGCTTCACAGATAGATAGATGATAGAGTGGATGAGGGTATGACCATGGTCGTGTTCTCTGAGTGAGTGCTGCGCATGTGATCGCTCTGATGTTGAGGTTCAGACAAGGTCACGTCTTGGAACGGCTGTAAGTTGCGTTGAAATTGAAGGCTTTCCCGTTGTCAATCCAGGCAGCGCTTCGACTGGCGTGCTTGGTCTTGCGCAGTCTTCAGCGAGTGCTTTGAGTCCCCTGGTTTTGTTTCATGCCCCCCTCTGAAAAGAAGCAGCTGGAGACCCCATATGCCGTGGCACTAGCTCATGGGGAGCATCCTCCCCGGGCCAACTGCAGAGGTAGCAGTGACCGTGACAGCTGTGCATGGGGGCAATCCAGCATTCAAAGTCCGGTTAAAACAGGGACAATTTGCAAGTATAAACTTTACCATTTACAAAAGTGCTCTCCGGGGGGGGGCAACTTTCAGTTCTTGACAGCTTTGAAACAAAAGTGATTGCGAGACCCATGCCCAGCCCTACCTATATGTTATTGTATGTTATCATATACGTATCCTATTTTGTTGTATCTTATTATATTGTATCGCTTCTCTTTTGTATGGCTTCTTATGTTATGTTGCACATTTTGTTTTTGCACAAGCTTGTTTTTTTTTATTTTTATATTTGATCACACTGTACAGCGTCATATGTCAATGCATTGTATCCCAACTCAATTAAATGAAAAAAAAAAAAAAAAAACCTTCATAAGAGCAACTTCGTGTTTGTGTTTCCTCGCAGCGCTTCTAGAATATTGTGTACCCACTCCAACAGCCCTCACCCCGTCCCACTACCTAACACAAAAAGTAGTATCTTTTGTATCGTGGTGTATCTCATCTGGACGAAGTAATAGTACTGTAGTGGCCTTTTTAGGCCTAACTGTTTGAAGAGACAATTTTGCCCATAGCTCCATTCCATCTTGTCTGTGTAATTCTGTGAATTCTATAGCCAAGTTATGTGCAGAGCCCAGTGTTGGTAATGTGGAGTGGGTATCAGAGGGTATTAGTGTGCGGATTAGGGGGTTTATTTAGGATTTATGGGAAAACACGTAGGTACCAAGATAGGTGCCAGTTTTCAACTCCCTGTGTCTGTTTTGTCCCATCTTTCTGCCTCCCATTCTCTTCAACCTCACCCGTGGTTTGTGCTCTCCGTTTGTCTCCCTCTGTCTTGCTTTTTTTTTTTTAAATGTCCCTCTGGTCCATTCGTGCACCTTCCCCTGCGCGTTTCTCTATACTGCTTTACGCCCGACCTGTTCCTTCATCTAATTCAGCTATCTGGGACTTCTCTCTCAGTCACCAGTGCTTGGTTCCCCCGTTGGTTGGTACTTTCACTGTCTTCCTGTTGGTTTAAAGCGCAGTAGGTGAGTTTATGGTGATGTTTTGTCCCCTGCTGTGTTTTTCTACTCCTGCTGGTTTTTCATCCATGTACCAATCTCATCCCTTTTTCCTTATATAAACGTTGGCTATTACAAAACTTTTAACCAAAAACTGGGGAGGTCTACTTACAATTGGCAATGCTTAATGACTTGATAAAACAGATAAATTATTGCTTAGGCTTCTGTATTAGATGCCCCTAGCCTTGGTCCTGTCTCATTCCTGGCTACTCAGTGTTCTCCTTCTGCCCCCCCCCCCCCCCCCCCCCCATATACAGAGCTGGTTGTGCAGCTCTGTATTAGTGATGAGTGTGTTGCCGATGCCAACGTTGTGGTGTGATGGCACGGTCGCAGCGATGGGTAACACCCTGTAAGTCTGTTATAGTATGTCACGGCATAGGCAGAGCGCTGTGATGTCATCATCATGCTGCTCCATAGTTGCTCAAGACCGATAGGACGCAGGCAGAACCGAGGGCTGTTGTAAAGTGGCCGTCAACTCATATCACAGTTGGCTGTGGTCAGGTCAGGTGTTGTTCGTGTCACCTGACCACGTCGAACTGTGATGCAGTGTCGCATTGGGAAGTCCTTTAAAAGGCGTGGACAGAGCCGACAGCAGCTACTTGATGGCAGCACAAGCAGGGTTGTTAGCCAGGGAAGTTATCCTTTAAGTACCAATATACTACATGGGGATGTGCCTTCCCCAAAAACACAAGTTCTGACTGTGCTTTACCACTGCTATTGCTCCATCATTGTATGTCCTTTCCTTTGTGCCTGTAGCCACTAATTGCTCTTTCCATCGTATCACTTTTTTGTGTCAGAGAAAGTACTGGATGTGTTACAATCGAGCACCAGGATGCTAGTTTTGTGTGGAATGGACGCAGCTGTTTTCTGTTGCCGGAGTAATTACGTCACGAACACAGTCACGAACAAACAGCTGTTATCCAAGCACGCATGCCTTTGGCTTGTTGTTGTTGTTGTTGTTGTTTTGGATCAAAAGATGTACACTCTGCATTTCTGCGCCACCCAGGTGCGGCACCTGTCATGAACTCCCAGGTTACCATGGTCAAAGACATGGTAAACTGCTTTTACTCCTGTGCTTTAAAGTAGGACCAGTTGAGTCATTTTGGACTGGTCATTTTTGACTGGTTGAGAGTGACATCCTGCTCTGAGACACTTGATAAATGCAATCTACAATGATCTCCCCTCCACTTTGTATCTCATCAGTTGTTTCAAGATGAAGATTGATACCAGCCTGACTATGCCCCAGCTTCCAGAGGCCCTGTCCCAGGCAGGCCTTCAGTTTTCTGTGGCCACTGAGGAGGACTTCGATGAGATCATGGCTATGAGCCAGGACATCTATGGAGGCCTTGACTACCTGCCCACTAGATACACCAGCTGGCTGCAGGAGACCAACCGCACAGTCATATTGGCTCGCAAACAGGGAAAAGTGGTAAGTTCGATGAAAATATGAAAATGTTTTAAAACGATGGGGTTAAGAAAAGGCAGAATTCTTGTGTTTTATAAGCAAAGTCACTGTAACATTTTGCTAAGTAATATGTCACTGCCAAACACTGCTGCAGGCACCCAATGTAGTACAAATAAAACCATATGCATGTCCACTGAGCCCTTAGGTCAACTGGCAGTTTCAACAGGAAGCGGATCCGTTATGCGATGCAATTCACTACAACAGCTACAAGGATGTATGGAGACTGTGTTAACGTTTGATCAGACCATATACTGTATAAAAGAAGTGGACGTTGCCATTGTGACGTCACTCATTGGTTTGTGGAATACAGACTCGCTAAAATAGGAATAGGAGATAGGAATTTTCAGGCTTGCTGCTCTGCTCCAGCTACGAGAGTGATGTACAGTTCCAAAAAGGACCATGTTAATGTGAACGTCTCCTGTGATGCCTTGCAGATTGCTCTGGAGTCGGTGTGTGTGATTGATGAGGGGGAGACAATGCTGGTGGAAGGTCTCCGTGTCGCCCCTCAGGAAAGGGGCAAGGGTGTGGCAGGAGTTCTGCTGCGCTTTTGCTCCGAGCTGGTCAAGTCCAAGTACCCAGAGGTCAAAGTAAGCCGCTTGACCCGTGATGATCAGCTTGGACCAAAAGACTTCCAGAAGTATCGCATCATAACCAAGCAGGTACCAGCAACGAAAGCAGACTATAGGTCCTTTCTTTGTTTTGGTCTATACTCACCGTCAATGGCTGTAATTAATGACCGAAATGTTTCACGTTTACTGTTGCAGTTCTTCATGAGCTCACGCGTTGGTTTTCGTCTCTACAGGGTATTCTGCTGGTGCGCTTCAGAGCTGAAGACCTCAAGCTCCGTCTGCAGGAGCTTGGTCTGGGTGGAGACATCCAATCGTCTTTGTCCACCTCCCCCTCCAACCCCCCTCCGGTGCATCTTGACCAAACAACTATCCACCGGCTGTATCTGACCACTGACCTGATGCAGGGGGTCCTTCCTAATGCCACCATTATTCAAGATTGGCAGCCATTCAAGCCTTTGCCGAGTAACATGGCCATCCTACTGAAGAAGGACATTGACTGGATGGTGGATGACGTGTCCAACCCTACTGTGGCCAGCCTCTGTACCTTCCCTTTCAGGGTGCCCATTGGAGACGACTGGTAACTGTCCTTTTTTTATTTATTCATAATGCCAAGCAGATGTTGCAAGTTAAGTCAGGGACAACTGTTGTCCCTAAGAAAGTGTAAAACAATGTGATGTGCACTGCTGTCTACCATAGCATCGTTTGATTGTACCAGTGGGGGGGGTGCCAGAATTGCAAATATATTAGAAACTACATACATACTACATACAAACTATATAGTGGCTTTAAGATACTCATAATATTTAAGTATTTAAGATTATTTTTCCTCAGTCAACTGGTCCACTTTTTTTTAACCAGGTATTACCTGAACATTGATATGTTCGGTAAAGACCTGGACCTGGTTCGGCAGCAGTTCTTGTGCCACCTGCAGCGCCACACCGCCACCCTAAAGGGTCACGTGATGTGCCAGATGTTCCTGGATCCACCTCTCTGGAAGCCCATGGCCGAATTCTGCCACAACACCTTGAGCGTGGAGCTGGTGAAGGAGTATACTGAGCAGTGCGTGGTGGAGTCAGATATCGTCTAGTTACAGAAGGTGGATGGGAAGGAGTAGAAGATGAAGGAGCCAGAAAGGAATGAAGACAAAGGTCTAGACAACAAGGAATGGACACAACACAATTACACGTAACAGAAAAACACAAACCTCTTTACTGAGAAAACAGAAACCAAGCAAACGAAATGTAGTTTCGACAAAACAAAACAACTTTCCTGAATGCAGTAAATTAGATTCAATAATACATAAACAAATACAGGGCGTGGGCATAAAATGATGAACATCATATAATCAGCTACAATAGGTCTGTGACAAATACTACATTTGTAAAGATTCTGATATTCAACTGGTGTCAGAGATGTGTTGATACAACTTTACGGTCGTTTTTAAGTACCATTTTTTAAGGCCATAGTTTTGAGGTGTACTTAATATTTTGTGATCCCAATATACATGCATACCTTTGAGTAGAGGTCTATGGAAACCATGGAAAACATAACCGAACTCAAAGTGTATCGATTTGTTTTGAAGAAAAGAAGAGACCTAATCCGAACGGGGTTTCAGGGGCGGTCAGCACTATGAAGGTGGTTTACAACTGGTCAACGGTGCAAGTGTTCACCAAAGCTGAGCTCGGCTTGAAAGCCACAGCAAATGAATCCAGCCAGGGTCCTGCAATTGCCGATTTTGGTCCAAAACATTGTCGTGTGACCAGAGGCTGCCCAATGCAACAGCGCTACAAACGATGGCCTCAAAAGTGACCATAGAGCTGAATCATCACCTTATTCAAATTGCAATTAAGTTTCATTACAATGGGAACTGGTGTTTTTCAATATTATGTCCACCTCCTGTATGCCGTATGACATGGAAAGGTGTAATAAGAGTGATGAGCTCGGGGAAGCTTTCTCACACCGGTAGCAGTGATGTAACCTAAAACCTAAAAACAGTCAACATGCAAATGCTATATGCTTAAAGTACCCTTAGGGCATCTCAAACCTTTCATCTCTATTTTTTTCTGTAAATATGAACCTTCTAAATATGTACACAAGCTGAGTTGGGTTACTAAATCTGCACAACTCTGAAGGCACTTTATTAAGACTACACGGACACGGTCGTGTCTACGTTAAATTGAAAAGGAGTAGTTCAGGATCAAATAGGGGTAATTTACAGATCCCGTCACCCTAATGTAAATGGGTGCATCTATTCACTAGTATTACCTTACTTAGGAACATCAACAACAAATCTCTGCAGAAACAACAAACAAAGTCTGTTAGTGAAATGAACATGCTCAGTCACAAAATGGCTGACAATTTATCCTTTGTTATGGTCAGGCTTATGTCTTAGCTTTTGTCTTTTTTTTTTTGTTTCAAATATTTGACTGTACATATATGTTACTAATTTAATACTCTCACTTAAATGCTGCAATAAAATTTTAACTGAAACGATTAACTTCTGAAGCTGTAAGTGAAATCTAGGCTTACTTTCGTAGATCGCTAGCATAACGCCAAACAAAATGCTAATGCTTGAAAATGTGTAACAGACTACTGCGCAGTTTACTACTGGCTTCAGCTAACGCAGGAAGAGGGAAAGGAAATAACTGTGTTCAAATTAACAGAAATATACTGTTAGATGCTTTAACCGTCACTAATATTAGCTGGCAAAAACCTTTTGGGAAAAATAGCACTCCCTGTGAGCGTGCGAGACCGGTGTTCAGAGAAGGTTCAGCCATTTTAGAGCAATCTAATCTCTGATTTATCGTCTAGACATGAACAGAACACTGTGGATTATACCATGGCCAGGGACAGTGCTAATATCTGCGTGACTGGCACTTGTCCACTAAAATCAGGACACCTCAAACATAGTTCCAGTCAACAGCTTATTTAGTAAGGTGTTGGTTCTCCGTGAGCCTCTAGAACAGCTTCAGTGCCCCCCCCCCCCCCCCCCCGCAACTGATGACAATTTAGGCTCAATTTTTCGGCCGCGCTAACCGCATGGCTCCGTGGATGGCAATGTCTTGACTATTTGACATTCATGGTTCCCAAGAGGGGACTTTTCATCGTGCCACCAGTAGGTCAAGGTTTTTACTGATCCAGTAAAATATGGACAACATTGAAATACAGAAATTTAGCACACGCATTCACGTTCCCCTCAAGGATCAATTGTAATAACCTGCCTTTTCATGTAGCACCGCCGTCAGGTCAATATCTCGGTTTGTCGAACTCTTCGGGTTTATGACCAAATAACCTGCAAAATTAACGACAATTCCCGTCAGCCTCAGTAACAACTTTTGTTCAACGCTGATTAGCAAATGTTAGCATGCTTAACTGAGATGGGAAACATTATTCCCTAATGCTAAACATCATCACTTTAACTGTTATTGTGAGCATGTTAGCACGCTGACATTAGCATTTAGCTAAAAAAATAAATAAATAAATAAATGGTGTGCCTAAGTACAGCCTAACAAAGCTGCAGACTTTGGTCTGTCCTTTGGTAAGTGGCCATGGCATAAGCACAACACCGGACACCGATGTGTCACCCGTATAGAAAATAATTAACTTGGTGGAGGAAATAACACCCATTCTTTGGCCTCCACCTACGTGTAGTCCGTCTTCTTGTGCTAGGATGCCTGTATTACCACCTCTACTCGAGGCATCACATCAGGCCCAAATTTCTATTTTAATTTCTCTAGTGACTAATTGCCACTGTGGCATTAAAATGACATCATGAGAGCATAGCACCACACACACACACACACACACACACACACACACTCTCTAAATCTCCCTTTAAATGCCCATATAGAGGGTGTGAAAAAGCACCGTTCATCTGAGCCAGATAGGAATATCTTTTTGGAGAAACATCTCAGTTTGTATAGTACAATTTTACCTCCCCGTTGCCTTGACCAGCTTTTATCTTGACTTTGACCACCTTCCTCTTCTGGTATGCAATTTTCTAGGTGTGAGGATGACTGGGCCTATTTTCTGACGAAAGATAAATGATGAGAAAGCATTTATTCCCTGATGGAAAAAAAAAGGAAATAAATCATTAAACAGGACAGACACTTTTTAAAATGATTCATTGAGTGGTCATAATCCTCAACATATTGCAGGGAGCATAACAACATAGGAGGACAACTATCTTTTTACTCTATTGTTTGTAACCAAAGAAAGTCACCACTCATCTAAACTGATGTCCTATTATTTGCTGCCAGGAGTGAAGTGAAGATATGGAAGGTTGGAAAGCCATGGGAGTCATTTTTTTATTTTATTTTATACAATTTGTTTCCTCGTGATCACAGAATATGTTTTGTGATCTATTTATGGAAGTATTTATAAAAAACGTTTTATCGTGATCACCAGGACCCGCCTTATCGTGTCAGTTGATATTGTGCGTTGGTAGCTCACACTCTGGTATACCCAAAAAAAAAGTAGCAATTACTCAGTTTACCACAAACTCGTGTCACACAGTGAATCCAGAGCCCTGGGCCGGTCGACTGCTTTGCCTGGTTGGTAATCCAACTTTAGGTCTACCGCAGCTGCAGTGAAAGGGTTAGAAAATGTGGTCATAGTGTTTCATAGTGTGCCCTTGGCAATGAATAAGCAGACTAGTCTCATTAAAGGTGCAGTAGGCAATATTGTTTAATTATAATTTTGGTTGGAATAACTCATTTTGACCATTGCATTCCGCTAACAATATTTAATTGAAATTCAAAATGTGTGTCTGTGAGCGCCTGCCCCCTTTGTATTTCGCTTTTTTTTTCGGTCTGAATCAAACAACCAATCAGGGTTAGCCGGCACATAACTGGCCAATCACAGCGTCTCTGTGCAAACAAAAGGGTCATCCGGGTTCTACGTGTCCCTCCCTTCCTCTCTGCTGGCTGATTGGCCACGTATGTGCTAGGTAACCCACATGATTGGTGGTTTGATTCAAACTGGGTTCAGTTTTTAAAAACAAAAAACGAAATACAAAGGGGCGAGAGATAGTTTTCCAGTGGTATGAAACAGTTGGTTTACGTCATAGTGACCTTTTGTTAGTTGATCATAGATCGTTCCCATCTACTTCTTTAGCCACATCCTCCAGCTAGTCTGGGGGATCTCAAGACATTCCCGGGTCTGATAGAACATGCATTCCCCGTCAGCATGTTCTTCGTCTTTCCTGTCCTGGAAACCCTCTAAAGTGAGGTGTTCAGGAGCAGTGGTTCTACTCTGAGTTCCTGACCCTGTCTTCAAGGGTGAGACCAGACACCCCGTGAAGACGACTCATTTGAGTCGCTTGTGTCCGCAATCTCATTTTCTTTAGCGATCATTTAGGGTTGGTAAATTAAGAGCTTTGCCTCGCCCCTGACAGTCCGGCACAGGGTCCACGTTACAGAATGATTGGTGCAGCAGTCATTTGCCTGTCGGTCTCGCATTCCGTCATATCCTCACTTGTGAACAATACCCCAAGATGCTTGAATTTCTTCGCCAATCTACCTGTCGACCCCACGTTGCATCTTACCCTCACTTGTAAACAAGACCCCAAGATACTTGAACTCAGGTTTCTTGCTGGCAGCTAATCACTCCCACCTCAGCGTTAGGACTCCACCGTTTTCCAGTAGAGTACCACGGCTTCAGACTTGGAGGTGCTAATCATAGTTTGAATTACCACAGGTGAATTTTGCTCGTCTTCGTCGAATGATCGCGAGAAGTCAGTTTGGGAAGGTTTTGTTGATTTTGTGATCACGAAAAAACAAAGCTTGTTAATTTCAAGACCAATCATCTTAACCCATGTGCTGTACTGCCTTCTGTATGGAGATGACGTCTAGGAAGGGAAAGGTTTTAAAAGCCTTCATCCAGTGATTTAGAAATGTACATAAGCAGCTCCCCCCATCCCACCTCCTAACCCACACCCACTCACTACTAGTTAGTATAGTAAATTCTAACCAGCTGAGCAGTCGTTGAAACATACTCTGCACAAAAAGCTGGATATTTTCCTCACAATCAAATACACCCGCTGTTAAGTTCCGCATAACCCAACCGTAGTGTAACATAGAAAGTAGGGGTATCCTTCAACAGATTCCGTTAGACATGCTCATTAACTTATTTTTTTTTGTTGTCTTGTCATAATAATATGTAATACGTGTAAATACTGTACGCTGTGCTGGAAAGCCACTGGAGCTTGTGTGATGCCCCAGAATGACGACTTAATGTTAACACTTGAATGGCCAAAAAGTTTATGATAGCCTCATTTTGAAGGGGGGTGGGAAAAAAAAAAAAATAGTTGCCAGTCGTGAATTTTTCTCTGAGAACCTGTCAACCCATCACTGATCACTTCGCTTTATAAAAAATAAAATCTCTATTTTCAGTGTTCACTCAATGCGCCCTGCTGCCACTTCCCTTTCCGCACCATTTCAGCATGCTCTTGTTTTTCTTGAGTCCCGACATTATCTGCTTCACGGCAGGTGAAGGTCGCGAGATTGCTGGCCACTTTCTTTGTCGTTTATTAAGGTTGGGAGGGGGCTTTTTTTTTTTTTTTTTTCTCTCCAAGGCTTTCTTTCCCATCTACAAATCAACAATCCATTGTAAAAAATGTGTTGTTTCTTTCATCCATCTAAAGGCCTCAGTATGCTTCAAATCAAGTCGGTTGTACAACATTTTGTCCAACAGTGTCTAAATGGCGGGGGGGGGTAAAAAGCCTGCCATCATAGCATCCTCTTGGAATCATCCCCTTTTCACCTCTTTTCGAGGGTTTCCTTGTTGTGTGTCTTTGTAGTCCGGATGTGATGACACAAGCGCTGTGTTTAAAGCATACTGAGGCCTTAAGGTTCAGTTTTGACCTGTAACCTTCAGAGTTTTTTTGTGCACCAAGGAACGTCTTTCTACCCCTCGAGTTGCTTGGCTCATGGCACCCTCAATAAACTGGCCTGGTCGATTGTAATGAATTGTGGGCTGCCATTTGGAGTTTCTGGCTGCTTCTCTCGGCTACTGTTTTTGCCATCAGTCTAAATGCTGCGGCCTCCAACTCTGTGAACCGAAAAAGTTCAACAAGACAAGCTAAATGAATTCATTCCTATTTTGAATTTTGTAGAAAATAAATAAAATCAAAAATAAATAAAATCTATGAAGCTTACCCAGTCATCATCACATGTGAAAGAAAGCATCTTTTGTCACGGCTTATCACCAGCACTTTGACATTCCAAGCAATTCCTCGTTGGCGGTCAAATGAATCTGGCAGAAGCAAGGTTTTGTTTCCGGGTTTCTTTGCCGTGCCAGTGATCCAAATTGTCCACCCCGCCCACAAGTCCTCAATGTCCACGCTTTCAAATGTCCGTGATTCTCCCCAACTCCGGTGCCAAAGGGCGGACGCCTTCGCAAATTGAAAAGAGCGCTCGGCCAGTGAGTTCTGCAGATTGAGGTCAATCCAACAGACGTGGCTTGATGGATTTTCAGAATTTCAGAAAGCCCGACAGAGTTCTCGGATGAACCCTTTTCAATACCACTTTCGCATAAGGGATGCGTGTTAATAAATCACTTATTAATATAGTTCAGCTATTACAACTAAAAACCATTTTTTAAAAAATCATACTTTACAAATGGTTTATACTCTATTTGTAACTAATCGCTTTGTTAATGTTAATTAAAAACGTTTTATGCCTTATAGGTCAGTAATAAGGACAACATTTGGGTTGCCAGATTGTGAAAAACCAATTTGGCGTGCAACTCTTCCAGCATACTATACTTTTCTGTTTAGAAGTAGCTCTTTAGCTCGCTGACCACCTCCTGGAAAGGAGGACTGCAGCGCATTAAACTCGGAGATGCTTTGAATATGTCGCTGTAGGAATTCGCAAACAGCAAAATTATGTCATTTCTCTCACCGCTTTTAAAAAACAACCCATCGCGGCCATTCCCTGATCTTGTGCCCCTACTGGCAGATTGACATCACTTCAGTCATTTCAGGTTTAGGCAGGGGAAACAACTTGGTTAGTGCGGTAACCCCTAACCCTATTTTTTCAAGGTTAGGCAGCCTGCGTCAAGAGAATTGGGGTTTTAAAAAAAAAACACTAACATTGACTGTAAGGGTTACAGCCTAACCCTAACCCTCACTTGGTCAATGAAAGTCCCTGCCAGGTAAACCTTGCAAGAGAGGACAGTCTCGCTGGAGGTGGACATTCACCAGCCTAACGGATTCTTCACAACCTGATAATCCAAAAGTCCTTTGCTTTAGTAAACATTAATAAGCTGTGCATTAGCTATTAACAAAATCATCAGTAGCAACTTGTAAAACGTGCCACGGCTGTCTAATACATTTCTAAAGGGTTTAAAGGGCATCAGGGAGACGAACACAGGGGATGTATTTGATAACGAGGAAAATACGAATAAAAGGTGAGACAAAAAGGTTCCCGAAACTTTAAAGATCAGGCTGTAGAGCCCGGTAGCTCCCCCGAATCTCATTAATCAGGGAGTCTCAGAATGCGTTTTCCGAGGTTTCTGGAGAGCTGGATGCCCACGCTTGCTTCAGACTTCTATATTATGGCGCGCAAACATACGTTATGTTCAGCAGACACGCTGGACTTTATGCACAGTGTTCCTTCACCGGACGTGTGGGTGCATTGTGTGCTTGAGGAAGACGTGCCAAATTCCATGACTGCGGAGCGTCTGTGTCGGTCAATTGGCTTATGGGGATTTACTAAAAAGCAGCAAATTCCTGGAGTTTTTAATTCCGGTTAAATGTCCGGCCGTTGAAAACGTATCTATGAGTTAAAAAAAAATTCTTCCCCCCCCCTTACACACTAGCCCCATAGCACACAAACAAAAGTCAAAGGTGATACCATCAGCGGTTGAACGCGACACTGAATTGAAGTTTTTTTTGGTTACTTATAGCACTTTGTCTAAAAAAAAAAAAAAAAAGAAGAAATGTGATGATTGTATACTTTGTATACAAGTGAATAAAATGCTAACACATTGTGCTGCAAGCCCTGTAGGTATTATAGGGTTAAGTGTTATATTAATGTATGTTTTATGAATTACTGTACAAGCCATTGAGTTAGAAGCAGCATGCACTTTAGTTGTCTATGGCAATAATAGGTAAGCTCCCATCTCCTGTAAAGTAGCATCCACTTCAGTGAAAAACCAATGTTCTTGTCGCGCATCTTGATGTCCAGAAAACAAATCATACAGTGTCATGTGAGATGAGCCTTTCTCTGTCGGGTCCTGACAATGTTCCTTTCAACGCTGAACCATTTCACAGACGACACGCAGAGCAGTTTTGCGCGTCGGTGTACAGTGGCATTGAAAATAAGACTATATTTTATTCTCAGAGAGAGAGAGAGAGAGAGAGAGAGACGACGACTATAAGAGTAACACAATGAGAGGTTGACATGGCTGTGTTCTGAAGGAGCAATGCAGGTTCGGGTTGGTTAAGCCAGGAGATTAAAAAGTAACCAAGTACATTTAGTATTCTAGTTTTTAAGTACTTTATGTGAGTAATTCCATTTTGTGAGACCTTATCCTTTTTACATTTCAGAAGGAAATATTGTCCTTTTTACTCCACGACATTAACCTTAACAGTTGTAGTAACTAGTTACTTTCAAGACTAACGTTGTTACATGCAAAATATAAATAAGATGCACTGCTAGGGTTTAAACTAGCCAGTGTGATGATAGAAATGTGTAGGTTTCAAAGATAATTTTATTTTAATATGCACTCAGTGATGCAAACCTTTATCTCTGTACATTAAATCTTTCTCTGTGCTTGATTTGTAGTGATTGCTTTATCATGGCTTGATTGGTAATGCCTTGAACCTCCACAAGGGGGTACATGAACAAACCTTCCTCATTTGTTGTACTTTAAGTAAAGACAAGTGACGAGTCTGTGTTTTCTTTCACGTTATTTTCCTCCTTTTTTTCCCCCCACATATTTGGAAATACCCCTATTTGCTTTCTTTCCAAGTGTGTTTCCTGAGAATCTTTATTAGTTTCATGCCTGTGCCTTCAAGAAATAGGTCAAACCTTTTGGAGAAATTGCATTCCCTTATTTGCTTAATTTCAGAGAGTTGCGTGAGGAGATGGCTATCAATGTCATGTCTGTGTGTTTATTACAGAGCTGGAGTCAGGACGTGGTTAGCCTAGCTTAGCATAAAGACTGGGCTCTGTCCAAAGTTAAAATACGCCTACTTACACCTCTAAAGCTCACCAATTTACAGGTTGTAACAAGGTTCATTTATGAGCTTTAGATCTGTATTTTTTTAACTCTGGAAAGCTATTCTCCCCAGCTTCCAGTCTTTATGCTAAGCTAGGCTAACCACATCCTGACTCTGTACTTAACACACAGACGTGAGAGCGATATCAATTTGAACACCTTACTCACAGAAAGAAGGTAAATAACTTTGTTTTCCAACATGCCGAACTATTCTTTTAAGGGTCTGGAGTCAGGACGTTTAGCCTAGCTTAGCATAAAGACCGGGGGTGAAAAAAACGATTCCGTGAATTCCACCAGCAGTATGTGGAGAAATGAGATATTTACAGTTTATCTCATTAGTCCTAATGCAACAGTAATCTAACAATGTGAAAACATGCACGAGTACTTGTACTTCTGATATTTTACTACATTTGACTTTGAATACTACTATACTTTTACTTATATGACCTTCGGATTGCAGTATTATTCCACTGTGGTACTGATAGCTTTACTTAAATAAAGGAGCAAAGTCCTTTTCCCACTACTGTTTAAGTCATTCTGTGCCTACCTATCACAGTTTTTATGATTATATTTTGATATGAAAGTATTTTGGTAGTGCTTGGATGGTTGTACAGTGGAATCCGTAGTAATAGAAAAATATTCTCAGAGGCATATCAATACATTTGGAGTTGTTTATTGCTGCTACAACTGTTGCAATATATTGAAATAAAAAAAGAGGAGATTTCAAGCACAACTGATCACGCTCGATGCTACAGGACATGTTTCCTCTGAAAGAGAAAAGATTAGAAATCGAATTAACTGTGGAAAAGTGAAGTGAAAGCATACTGTACCATCGCTGTGAAAGTCAGGGCTGGCACATTGTGGTGAACTACCTGCAGAAGATTTCCTGTTCATTCTTGGGTTTGGGTTTGTTTTGGCCACCACCTTGTACTTACTTCAGTTCTTTCTTTTCTAGGACTGTGGTTTTGCTGTAATCTGTGGATTTTTTTTTTTTTTTTTTGCGTTGGAACTTCTTTGAATGTCTTAAAGCCTTCATTATCAGAAGGAAGGCGTGGGAGAGGAGCTCTGTGTCGTGACTGGACCTGTTGTGTGCACTCCGCACTACAGATGAGTTCACGAGGACCTCCTGTCAGAGGACGCGAGCTGCCGTGGGAAAGAGGGAAAAATAGCAAAAGAAAGCAAAAAAATTTTTTTAAAAATACGGCTATTCGAGATCATGAGTTGCCAGAACAAACCAAGAAATCACGAAGGCAGCAATGTCACCAATCCCAATGGCAATCCCAATTGAAATCCCAATTGAAATCCCAATGGCTAGCCCAATGGCAATTTCAATGGCAATTTCAATGGCTATCTCAACGGCAACCCCAGTTGTTTTGGTCCCTGTTCTGTCAGTATCTCGCAAGAGGGCGCCATTGCACGATCCACTGATTTGATGCCAGTTGGTGACAGTTATGTGCCAAGAAATGTAGCAACGCACCAACAAAGCCAGTGAAGAAGAAAACCTGCTGGCGAGCAAACATGGATAGAAACAATGCAGATTTGATATTCTCCCCCCAAAAAAAAAAAATCAATGTTGCAAATGTTTTGTGATGCATGTTTATTAGACCTCAAGACCAAAAAAAAAACTCCACGGGGCATCTGGCTTATGCTTTGGTTACATATTACACATTTTACTTATTAGCAACTTAGCATCATTTTCAACCTGGGGTCCCTACGTTTACAAAGCTAATCCCTGATCCCTCTGTGTAAAGCTCTTATATAAATACACCCTTTATCTCTATGCTTTGTAAGTTTACATTCTTGGTTTTTCATTCCCCCAAAGAAACATGGGGGTGGGCTCCTGCTTAGGGTGGGATCTCTTATATCAATTTAATGCACTTTAATGTCCAACAGCAGGCAACAAAGTTTATTTCCAGGTAAGTGGTAACCGTCATGACACGGAGTACTGTTGTCTCTCTCTGTGGGGCCACTGCCCTGCCTGAGGAGGAGATCTTTGCCGTCCATCGGTGGGACATTTTGGACTTGGTGAGTATACAGCCCATGCAACTCTTGTTTTTTTTTTTTTCTAGAATATATTCCGATCATCTGAACCTGTCATCTAATCATTTACGATTCATCACCGATCATGTCTCATCTCGAGCTTCACTGGCGCGGCAGATCAGATCAGAGGATCTATATTGCCAAAGCAGTGCAGAAAATTGATTAGTCGCCTTTGCAGGATCCCCTCACTTCTGTGGTTCGTTGTTGTTCAGGGGATTGACAGGTGCCGGGCAGCCTTTTGTCTGGGTGAGTATAAAATCTATACAACTCTATACCAGCTTTTACTATGAATACTGTATTATGTCTAACATCTGTCTGTCTGTCTGCCTGTCTCTCTCTCTCTCTCTCTCGCTCCTACAGGCTACTTCGTCTACTGCACTTATGAAGCATCTGTGTTTCATTTTATGTCTTTTATGTACGACTTTTACTCTTTGCATTTTGATACATACAGTGAATTTAAGATGATATACTTAGGTTTTATTGCATCATTTTATACGTCGACTTCCAGCAGAGCTTTTTCTTTGACAGCTACTTGTACTTCTCCTTGAGTATGGGTACCGAGTACCCCACAGCCACCTCTGATCACCAGGGAGTCAGTCAAGAGCGACTGAGCACACTCGTCCTCTTGCACCTATGAGTGTGAGCATGCAGGAACAGCGCTTTGACCGTGGAGGAAACTACCTGAGGTGAGGGAAGAAGTAAATGAGAAGCAAATGCCAACCGGCTGTCACACCGAAGAGACATGAAGGGCCAAGGGTCATGCATCATACAGGCTGAAAATGGAACAGGGGGCGCATGCTGAAAACAAAGGTCACCGCAACTGACGGAGAACCGACAGTAGCCCGCGGCGACGGGACCGGAGCACGAAGGCGGCAACCGAGACACTTACACCAGCAGCTGTAACACCTGAATCAACAGTGAGAAATGAGTTTGTGAACAGCGTAGTAAGAGTTCCCATCAGATACTGGGAATAATGGCAGACTGTTTCAGGAAGTGTTGTGTTAAGTTCCTATTTCACCAGCAGGTGGTGGTGCTGCTGCAGCAGCACGGCCTGTGCAGTTTTGTGTGCTCTGCAGTTGCACAAGTGCTCTCACACACTGAGGCACATAATGTAACCGACCAGTCCCAAATGTTGCAGTATCAGGCACCAAACCAGATAACAAGGCCGCACACACACACACACACACACACACACACACACACACACACACACACACACACACACACACAACTCTTCTCCAAAACATGTCCGATCCATAAAGAAATCACAACAATAAATAGTGATGTCTTGCACAAAAATAATGTTCACACTTGATATGGTTATCAATTGAACGTGTGTTTGTTTTCATGCTTCTTCCTTTTGGGTGGATTCACAGAAGGTTTTTGAAAACAACACCGTACTAACAGAGATTGACGTGTCACTCACTTCACATAATTAACTCGACTAATATCTTAGCAAATTATTACATCCACAAAACCCTCCTTTTATGTGTTTTAAAACATATTTGACGATCAATTGAAATCTTAAAACTCAAAACTTAGAAATTGGCAAAAATGATTCGGTTATTTGCACATTTCGAATGTATAAAAGGTTTTTGTTCTTGTTGTTCTTCTTTCCTTTTCCTGCATTTTATCATTTGTTGTAAAATTGCATTTATATTTATATTTCTTTATACTGTGAAGTAGAACAAGTAACCCTGTATGCATTGAATATTTTCAATAAAGTTGAAGAAAAAAAAAAGAAAAAGAAAAGAAGCGTTTTTCACCTCAGACCTTCAGAATAAAAGCAAACACATATTGAAATGCTTTTAATGTACGGCGCGGCGATGCACAATTTAATCTTTATACCTACTGAATGGCAGCACATATTAATTAGATTAAAACAATGGATTAAAATAAAAAAAAATCACGCATCACTTGTTACTGTAGAGTCTAATCAGCTGGTGAAGTTTTCTTTTTTCATTCAATTGACATACGCGGAGAGGGCGCTCTTATCCTGAAGGGCACGGACAGGAAGTGTCAGCGTAGTTCCTGCTGGCGGAGTAAAACCTGGTGGCACCTCTCCGGCGCACCAGCCTGCGCGTATCCAACGGTGCGACGGCCCCCTCTCGACGACAGCCAACAACACCAACAGTTGACAGGAAAGTTGACCCTGGAGCTATAAAGTAAGACAAAACTACACAACACATTAACGACGCAACTACGCGGTTCACAAAGTCACTTCTTCTTCTGTCCTGGTGACGGTTTGACTACCTAGCTAGCTAGTAGCCACTTAACGTCTCCCTTTTTTTTTTCTCCACGTTAGCCGCCGAACAACACGGGCTGCGACGCTGGGGGGGCATGGCTGGGGGGCATGGCAGGGGGGCATGGCAGGGTTTAATAGCAGCCGCTTCATCCGAAGGGACGCATGATAACGGCAGGTGTAAACTACGTGGACCGCACAGTCACGCAAGAGGCGGGTGAAATGAGCCTTGAACTCTGCTCTGTACTGATAATGTAGCAAGCTGGAAATGTCGCTCATTCCAGTCCAGTGTCTCCTACCTTGTTGTTATGAAAGCAAGTTCAACAGGAGAGTCATTTGCACTAGCTACCTCTCTGAAGTGTGTGCGTGGGTCGTGAGCTAGACTACTAATACTGCATTGCTACAGATGGAACTTTTTGGCCCGTGAATAGCAGTTCCACCAGAGAGACTTTTTTTTTGGATACACTGAGGCTTCAAAAGAGGTCAAATTATCCAATAAGATTTCAGTATTTCAGTGTAGCAGAACCATCTCTGTTGTTCCTCTTCATATCCCATTAATCATGTTATGATGCCTCAGATTTATTTTGTGACCCCCCCCCCCCCCCCCCCAGATTGAGAGCCACTGGGCTGCACTACCCGACCGCATAGAAAGTCGTTAAAAGTGGCCCCACCCCAAACAGCTACAAGAGTAAAATGCTACTTAACCATTGTTGCACCAGTATTAAAAAAATCACTGCAATTCCTGCCGAAGGAGTACTTTTACTTTTGATACTTTAAGTACAATTTGCTGATAATACCTCCTGTGGGATCTTGAATTAAAGACCTTTTTTTTTTTTTTTAAATGTGAGTGTTTTTACATTGTTGGTCTGAACGGTTCTTCCCCTTTTTGTTTCTTCCCAGAGAGAGCAAAGCGCCTCGTGTCCCCCGCAGGAACCCCCTTCAGTCTGAACGCAAGATGATGGCTGACCATGACGTGGCTGACCTTCCCAGCGGCCCGCTGGACATCTACAGGAAAAAAGCCTCTTTCGACTGGAAGGAAATGCTCCTCTTCCTGGACGGAGAGGAAGTGCTGGCATTCAAGGTAGCTCTCTGTGGTTCGGACATATAGAATCAATGTATTTGTGATGTTCTAATCAGAGTATTTGCCCTGTGTCACGTTAACGTTCCTCTACATATCCCGTAAGTTTTCTCCTCTTTTCTGTGCTGCAGCGACATGTGTTCAAGACACTGGAGAACGATCCTCTGTTCGCCCGTCGGCCCGGTCAAGACATCCCCGTCGAGAAGATGAGAGAGCTGACCTTCCTCAGGTTGGTGACACGCGCAGAGAGTTTCAGCTTTCAGCTCGGTTGAGTCGCTTTGCCGCCAGCTATCGCTTCATGCGTCGTGTCCTTCCGCAGGGTGAAGCAGCTCTTCCGCTACGACTTCCTGACGAAAGACGAGTCGATGTCCAACCCCTGGAAGACTGTGGTCCTCAACGATTGTCTCGGCATGTATGACTGGGCCGTCGGGGCCAAGTACTTTCTCCACAGAGGGGTGAGTGTGGTCGGTTCTTTAAGCTCAGAGCGCCACTTAAAGGGCGACGTCTCAGAGCTGCTAGCATGGCTGCCGACTCTATGTGCCAACCTATGACCTGTTAAGTTGTCACTCTTTCACCCACCCCACACTTTTTATTTGTCGGTGTGTAATGACCGTCGCAGCGTCACATTTTAGCCGTTGTCCCGTTCCGGTGAAAAAGAGGCTGAAAACGTCTTCTCTTTCAGATGTTTGCAGCGACTGTTGCCAACTCGGGGTCGGGGAGACACAGCAGATATGTTGAAGACGCGGAAGACATGACGGTGAGAGTTCAACGCAGGCGGCCTCAACAATGCAATGCAATGATTTCTTTTTTATTTGATGACCATGATGCAGGTGTGATGTTGGCACTCTCCTGACCAAGGGTTTGCGACTGCATGTGTCTATTTGTAGACCTATGGGTGCTTTGCACTGACTGAGCTGAGCCACGGCAGCAACACCAGAGCCATGAGGACCACAGCGACATATGACCCCTCTTCCCAGGTCAGCACCATTTTCCAGTGGTTCTCAACTTATGTCTCCTTGAAACAAAGTTATGTCGTCTTGCAACCCCTCATCACAGGCGGAGGCCTGTTTTAAAACTTTTAGGGGGCTAAAGATTCACAAGGGGAAAGCACAAATTCGGAAAAACATCGTCCGTCTTTATGTACAGTCTGTGTCTTCACCGGATAAATCGAGTGAAAACAGTGACTTTGTTCTCTGCAGGAGTTTGTAATAAACTCTCCGGACTTTGAGGCCGCCAAGTTCTGGGTGGGGAACCTGGGTAAGACTGCGACCCACGCTGTGGTGTTCGCGCAGCTCCACACACCTGACCAGGTGTGCCACGGCCTGCACTCCTTCATCGTCCCGGTAAGACTTTTGACCTTCGACACCTGACCAAGTTCCAGCTGGTTACGTTGGCGGGTGCCGTTATCTGTCACGTCTGGAGTGCAGTGTGACAATGAACTCGTTCAAAACTGAAAAGGTAACATTTTCTGGAGCAGTCTTTGGAGCGTTTGAAACGTTTACAAGATAATCACTTTAAAAAGAACACTTTTTTTTTGCTCGTGAAATGTTCCCTAATAGTTGCAGTTGCAGTTCAAGTGTGAGGTATGAAAGCAGCTGAAATGTAATCACTGAAAGCAGGTGAACATCCAGCAAATCTGTAACCGCTGTGCTGCAGGTGAGAGATCCCAGAACCCTGCTGGCTCTGCCTGGTGTGCTGGTTGGAGACATGGGCAAGAAGCTGGGCCAGAATGGACTGGATAACGGGTAGGTGGCAGCAGAGGACGGCTCTGTACGCGTCAACATGCATGTTGCATTTAGAAATGTATACCGCAAGAAAACACAAGCCAATGCAGAAAAGGCGTTGCATGCTCGTGAGACAGTGGAAGTGAAATCCGGAGGGGGGGGGGGTGGGGGTCTTGCCATGGATCTTTAAGTGAATTAACAGTACATTGGAGGATCAAACTTGCATACTTATGTTTCTAGTTCAGGATAGCTCAAGATTTAACCATGTTAAAATTTGACGTGTTGTGGTTTCAACCGTCCTACATACACAACACAACAGAGGTTCTGGGGGTCCCGACCCTCATCGGGGGTCGCCAAAGCTCCACTGAGTGGATCGTGAATCTCTTTTCCTTGTGTGTGTGTGTATATACTCTGTAAAAAAAGGGGTCCCTTTTAAGGAAAAGGTTGGGAACCACTACGATACACCATACTCTGGTCATGGAAATGACCTTCAGTGCCTCAGTTGAGCCACTAGATGGAGCCAAATAGTCATATTCCTGACTCTAATGACCTGTGTAGAAACTGTATTGCAATTCAAGATTCAACATAATGGCTTCTAATGTTCTGACGATAGAGATGATGTGTCGTCTCTGGCACGCATGTAGGACTTTATTCATATATTTTAATAAAGTATCAGTGGACAAAGTGGGCGATGAATGTTTGATCCACTTATGAGATAGTGTGTGCAGTTGTTAACAGTATCAACAACACCCAGTGTCTTTGTAACCAAACATCTGACTGCTTACATGCCCCTTCCCCCCCGTCAGGTTTGCTTTGTTCCATAATGTGAGGATCCCTCGGGAGAATCTGCTGAATAAGACTGGAGATGTTACTCCTGACGGCCGCTACGTTACCCCATTCAAGGTCAGTAAGATTCACCACTGGTGGCCAAAGAAAACACAACACAGAGGCATTTAATGCACCACTTCCCGTTAAATTAAAGCTTAAACAGATTTAAAATGGGCTCTCAGGGGCCAGAGAGAGAGAGAGAGATGCTAATGACAACCAGGCCTGGAAAATTCCTCTGATACCCCATGAGAGGTGTAAATTGCAAGGACAGTCCAAAGTGTACCACAAAGCCGGCAGTTAGATTGCCATGGCAACCTGTGCTGCTCTTTAATTGGGTTTCTCACATCTCTCCTCTCCTCTAGGACCCCAATAAGCGCTTCGGGGCGTCTCTGGGCGCCCTGTCAGGCGGCAGGGTGTCCATCACCAGGATGGCTGTCGTCAACCTGAAGCTGGCTCTGACTGTGGCCGTCCGCTTCTCGGCCACCAGGAGACAGTTTGGACCCAAAGACACGGAGGAGATTCCTGTTTTGGAGTACCAGCTACAGGTCAGGGTGGATTTTGAAAGCAAAAGGCACCTCCTCAAAGTTGCAGGGCCACATCGTTTTTATGTCGTTTCAGCAATGGCGCCTGATCCCGTACCTGGCTGCAGCGTATGCCCTCGAACACTTCACCAAATCCATCTTCATGAACTTTGTCGAGTTCCAGATCGGTCAGATCATGAGGGACAAGAGTGACAGACAAGTGAGTAAAGACGGGGGTGCGTTTTATACATAAATATCAGAGAGACGAACCCTTGAACAAACGTCAGCGTGATACGAGCGACCTGAAATGGCCGAAACCAGCTTTTGGGGAAAAACTGTATTTTATGTGCACTTATGTGTAGTTTGGCCCATCCACTAACATGGAGGGGGCGGGGTCTATGACCACCTTCATAAACAGTCTATGGTCTACGCCCAGAGTCCTCGTACCGCAGGCAGTAGTCTTATATGTCCGTTGCTTGTCCAGGCAGAGATGGGCAGGGAGATCCATGCCATAGGCTGCGCCAGTAAACCACTGGGCTCGTGGACCGCTCAGAGGGGAATCCAGGAGTGCAGGGAGGCCTGTGGTGGACATGGATACCTGGCCAGTCAGTCTCAAACATACAGATACTCATATAAACACACACACACACACACACAATCAGAGACCTAACTGCCTCAGTTTTCTCTCTCTCTCTCTCGCAGTGAACCGGCTGGGTAATCTGCGCGATGACAACGATCCAAACTGCACATACGAAGGGGACAACAACGTCTTGCTGCAACAGACCAGCAACTACCTGCTCAGCTGGCTCCACGCCAAACAATGCGGTCAGTCCCCTGTGCGCTGGGGGATGGTCACGAGGTTTTGTCGTCGTCACTCACGGGGGGGAGTGAGGGCGAACTGAACTAGCAGAATACGCAGGATTCAGAAACACGACGGCGAATAGCATCGAGGGGTGAGCGCGGGAACCCGGGTTGATCTCCTGAAGTTTCAGCTGCTGGTGTGGTCTGGTTTCAGATGGCGCGCGGATCGAGTCTCCCCTTCACACCGTGGACTTCCTGGACGATTTCCACAAGATCCTGCAAAGCAAGTTCACAGCGGCGACGGCGGACGAGTGCGCGGACCCTGCAGGTATCCCCAAAGCTTCCCCAGGATAAAACTAGGATTCCCTGGAAAGAGCCAGTGATTTCACAGTCCGTTGAAATACAAACACCCTGTCCCAGATCAGTAGATTTTCTACTTTCTACCAATTGATTGGCAATTATACAGTATTCATTTTCAATTCAATTTATATAGCCCCAAATCATACCAAAAGCCCCCCCCCCCCCCCCCCCCCCCCCCATTGCCATTGTCCTGTATTGTGTAAGTGTGCTCTCTCAGTTCACCCTAGTGAGTGTCCTCCTTGTTTACCGTAATCAGTGCCGCTGGCAGCCTACAAGTGGCTGGTGTGTTTCCTGCTGCAAGAGAGCCAGAAGAGGCTGGACCAGCAGAGGGCCTTGGTAAAGGACGACTTTGAGGCTCGTAACAACAGCCAGGTAAGATGCACACACACACACACACACACACACACACACACACAGACACTGTGGCCTTTTGGGACCCTTTTTGTTCTCGTTTCGCAAACTGGCATTCAGGAGATGACAATTCGATGATAACACACCGCCACCAAGCAGCTGCTGTGCCCGATTCTGTCCCCCCCGAGGACCTGAACAAGCTTTTCAGAGGAACGGCTGAACGGTCTCCAATCCCGTGGTTTGTCACGGACGGTTTCACATAAGATTCACGTGGCCAGATGGAAAGCTGCGTTCAGTTTTTACATATTTCCGTGGATTATTTTGACCGGAAGCTGTAAATGATGGCCTGTTTCTGAGCACCGCCGCGTCTTCTCCCCCCCCCCCCCCCCCCCGCGTTGATGTGTCTGAGGCCGCTGAGAATCTCACTAAGCTTATAATTACGAGCGTGTTCTTGCACCCTCCCTTAGGGGTTTTGGCCAATAACCTCCACTTCTTCAGGTGCAAATCAGGGTCACGCCCAAGCAGCGTGAGTGTATCTCATCAGAACTGCTGAACAAAAGAGAGACGCCAGAGTCCTTGGCTGCCGTCATCTGGCTTGTGTTATTTATGTCGCTGACGCGGGCTGGAGGTTACAGTGTCAAGACGTGTGTGTGTGTGTGTGTTGTGGTTCCGGGAAATGCGTGTGTCACTGGCTTTGGTAATTGAAATTGGCTTGTTTTTGTGAGCATAAATATGACGCGCGCCTGCTAAATGATGCTCGTTGGAGCAGCTCAGCGGCCTCCAGAGAATTAGGCGCTCAGTGTGTCGTATCGCTTTTACAGTTACACACAAAGACCTTGGGCGTGTGTGTGTGTGTGTGTGTGTGTGTGTGTGTGTGTGTGTGTGTGTGTGTGTGTGTGTGTGTTTTAGGTGTACTACTGCCGTTCCCTGGCCATGGCCTACATCGAACACGACTGCCTCCAGAGGTTTCATGACCTGGCGACTGATCCGGACACTCCGGCTGGTCTCAGACCTCTCTTAAGCAAGCTGTGTGCCCTGTATGGGCTGTGGAGCCTCAGCAGCCACATGGCCACACTGTACCAGGGTATGTGCTGTACTCTTTATGTGCTGCGTGCATAAACCGAGATAAACACATTGCACCTTTTGTGTCGATATCTGCTGCAACCTCGTTTTGCTCCCGCACAGGTAACTACTGGAGCGGCGGGAAGCCCGCGGAGCTGGTCCAGATGACCATTCTCGCCCTCTGCACCCAGGTACAGAGAGCGTCTCCGTGTCTTTCTGTCGGTCTCGCTCCTCGAATGTCCACCCCCCCCCCCCCGCGCCCTGATCTGCTCTGTCTCTTTGTGTGTCTCTCCTCCAGCTGAAGGATGACGCGGTCGCCCTGGTGGACGTCCTCGCACCCACCGATTTCATTCTCAACTCGCCCATCGGCAGTGCTGATGGACAGGTAAAGACATGCCGACACTTAACTAGCCTCATTATACCTCGCAAGTGGCGGCTGTCATGTCATGCTGTTGACAGGCGACGGGGGGGGGGGGGGGGGCTCTTAGACATTATCATATGCGTATGTACATTTATTCTAATGGCTTTTGTAGGCTCAATAAGTAGATGAAGTATGGCATTAATTAGTCTACATATAAAAAGAAATAGACGAAATGTACAATAAATGACTGTATTCTAGGGAAGTTGGGGGGGGGGGATCTCTAGTTTTAGATAAATAAAATATTCTAATTAAATGATGAATTATTCTCAACGTTTAATGCCAAATGAGCTGATAATGAGTGTCAATTGTAAATAAGTTGTTGTTTGTCTGCACACAAACCAAACACTCATCACAGTGACTCAGTAATAAACCATATAGCCCCCCCCCCCCGCCCTCCGAGGCAGATTTTAGTCAGTCAGGTTAAGTCTCATTACTGGAACAGAAGAGCCTTGGCTGCCGTCTCCCCCTCTTCCAGGAAAAAAATCACACACACACACAGCGTTGTGTTAAGGGGAGGGGGGGGGGGGGTCATAAATTGTGTTTGGCAGTTGTTGATGATGACCCTCTCTGCGCTGTCTGAGAACTTCCCGTCTTTCATAAGAAAGCTAACAAACTAATGTGTGTCATGCCTGAGAAATGAAGACGTCGCGCAGACTGACTCTGTGTCAGCTTCAAGGGGCTGCTCTGTTTTATGCAGTATATTAAAGAAAGCTGCGAATACCGCCGACTTCCATTCTGTCTCGCCGTCGCTGCGTCCTGAACTCGGGCGCCGCCCTTGACGACCGCGATTGCTTTAAAGAAATACAAACAAGCCAAAGCGCTGTGAGCCCCTCTCCAGAATCTCCCATCAACCCAGGTGACCTGAAACACAACCACGTAAAACTAAGTTCCTACCAAAGTGAGGTTCGGAGCCACAGTTCACCAGATCTGTTTGGGTTGTTTGTCCGGAGTCGTTCGGCCACGAGTCTCTCTCTGCCTCCTCTCGCGGTTTGACGCAGACCCAGCATGTTTGATTTGATCGCAGGTTTTTGATGTTTGGTTGGACAGGAAGTGATGACGACGACGGTTTAGATCATTCGGGGTAGGAAACGCCTTCGTGTCGAAACATGGCACGAAGATGTCCGCCCCACTCCATAACCAGAGGGTCACAGGTTCAGTCAACGGGGGTGCGGGAGTAGAATGGGTTACAAGAAACAGAAGACTGGAAATGAACACCGACGACTCTCTCCTTGTTTCTCCTTCGTGCAGATTTACAAGAACCTGTGGTCAACGGTGATGCAGGGCAGCCGGGTGCTGGAGCGGCCGTCCTGGTGGAAAGACTTCTGCTCAGACAAGCCCGCGGTCGGGTCCCTCCGTCCAAAACTCTAGAGCCCAGACAAACGCTCAGCCACAACCCTGGACATGTTCCTGGAGTGTCCAAATTCTAGGTGTAAAAAATGTGTGTGCCTTAAAAAAAAAAAAGAAATCCTACTTACTTGCCAAATAACCCCATACAAACACTGCACCACAATTATTCTAAGGGTCCAAAGTCTTATATACAAGTGGTTAATATATAGGGACTAGTAAAGGAGTGATTCTGGGCTAAATCAAAAGCCCTGGAATCCCTTAGAACCCTCCAAATCCTGCACGCTTAGGAAGTCTGGATGAACTCAAGAACCCTTGAACCTCAGCGCAGTTAGACTGATGGACGCTGCCTCGTGCACAGTGAACACACCTAGAAACCTTGGACCTGCAAGATGCGATCGCAGACAAACCCGTCCAACTGAACTTAAATTGCAGGGATTCTGGCACAGCATGCCCTTGATAGAAGGGCCGCAAATTTCAAATAGTGAATAGACTATCTTAAGATTTTTAGATTTTTAGATTTCTTGTATTTCATCACTGACTGCTGTGAAATGTGCAATATGTGGGATGTAATGTTTTAAATGACGCTGAAAATGGTGTTGTACTGTAGATAATGTACAGTACCGTATAAACCCTGTAAAGATAATGACGTAATCACAGTGCCTTGATATATATATATATATATATACACGTACAAATTAAATATATTTACTAATATAACTCATCTTGTGCTGTATTTTGTTGTACTCCGGTGTAGGAGTAGTCTCCACATATGTAACTGTCTATTCACACCCTTTACAGCCCCCTCGAAGAAACTCGCTGAACACAAATACATTAAGCGGGAATGTAAATAAAGCGGATTCAGCCCGTTGTCAGGACGGGATTCAGAGACCCTGAGCCTTCACCATTTATAGTATCGGCCGTCTTCCCCCCCAAACCACCAAAACGCTGAATTACAGGTCGGCTTGTTACAGATGACAAGGTGAAGATGTTGCTTGGATTAAGAGAGGAGGAGGAGGGGGGGGGGGTGAGGGGGCACTCAGAAATAGACATAGATTATTGAAGACCGTTTTTGTGTCCGTTGCTTTCGAGACGCACACATTTTGAGCCCAGATTTTTGGCTGCAACAAGTAGTGCAACGTTCTTTCACCGACGAGGATTAGTCGACTTTAAAATGCAGGCCAGCTCAACACCGGAGTGATGAAGAGACGTGATTCATCTGGAGGTTATTTAGTGTCTTGTCTGGCAAAAAATGTGTAAACACGGCCGTTATTCCCAACCCCCCCCCCCCCACACACACACACACACTTTCATCGGAGATGTTTTTGCAGGCCCCGGAAAACACAGTTTCCATCAATGAGGCGTTTTGTGGGGTCAACATGGTGATATGGGGTGTTTTTACAGCGTATATTTAACTGTTTTAGGGCAACTGACAAAACGCACGCGCACACACGCACACACACACACACAGAGTGCTTTTCTCCATGTTTTTTTATTTTTGTGTGGACATTTGAGTTTGGTAGACTGAGATACCTTCGTTGTTATCGGGGATGTATTTTACATTTTGTGGCTGTGATTGCAGCATATCGGCAGGTGGAGCTCTACGGAAGGACAGCTCTCCATTAATACAATGTACGTCAGTCTACCCCGAAGAAAACAAACAGACAAGTATGTATGTACAATATTACTAAGTATGTATGTGTGTGTGCTATATTACTATTTGTTTATATGTGCGGTAATACTATGTATGTTTGTATATACTACATTACTAACTGTGTATGCATGTATGTTTGTATGTATGTATATACTGTATTACTATTTGTGTTTATATGTGCTACATTACTATGTATGTATGTAAGTTTGTATGTCCTAAATCACTAACTGTGTATGTATGTACGCATGTTTGTATGTATGTATTTATGTCTGTTTTTATGTGCTATAATACTATGTATGTTTGTATGTACTATTTTACTGTGTATTTATGTACTGTATTACTATGTAAGATTGTATGTACTACATTACTAACTGTGTATGTATGTATGTATGTTTATATGTATGTACTATACTACTAAGTAAGTATGTATGTATGTATGTATGTTACTATGTATGTTTGTATGTATGCATGTTCTTAAAAGTCAGTCTACCCTAACTACAAAACAAACCGTTAAGTACGAATGTATGTATGTTCTACTTGAGTATGGTTATGTGTTTGTATGTATGTATTTTTTATATATGATATAATACTATGCATGTATGCTCTACATGAATATGGCACATATGTATGTATGTTTTTATAATAAAAGTCGGTCTACCGTGAACAAAACAAAACAGAAAAATGTGTATGTGTGTGTATGTATGCATGCACACCGAGTTAGCGACGTGTCTTTCACCAGCTTTTTCACGAAAGCAGCATGTTGTTCACAATCCCCGCAACGCTCTTCTGACAGAAAACAAATTGGCTTATTCTGACGGCGCCTCCTCTAAGTAAAACTTCATCGTCTCAATTTTGAATAATTGGTATCGATCCACAAATATTATTTCAGATCACTTGCAAACCCAGCTGTGCTTGAAACCCGAAGGCCTGAAGTTGGGCGGACGGGAAACCACGCCAAGAGCAACCGGCAGCCGTCGTGAAAAAGCCTGTTATCATGGTCTCGTTCATTTTACCGGCCTGTTACATTTATAGCAGCCCCACGTAATGAACCTACCGCAGGACGACTCAGCACAACCGTGTCTGCTTTCCCCACACTGAGGTTCTTGTCAGTGTTTGAAACTGCGCTTTTAGGCCCAAATGAATAATGTGGTCTTTAATTAAAGGACGTTTGCCCACGGAAACGAGGGACGCTCTTTTACCGCTAGGGAGACAGAAACAGAAATAGATTTCCCCTCGCTCATCCATCCATTTACTGCCACAAGCTAAAAGCGAGGTAGCCCAGATGTCCCTTTCCCCAGTCCGATTCCTCCGGCTCGTCCTGGGGGGATATACTAAGGCGTCCAGGAGGCATCCTGGGTCAGGATTTTGAGGTGCTGACCCTCGCCCTAACTGCTTTCAGATCTGGCTCCTACCTCTCCAAAAGTGCACGTTGGTGATCACAGTTTATGGAACCCTTAGCATCTCATCTAGCCCTCAGGCCTCAGACATGCTGCTGTCCGTGCCTCCTGGCTTCGTGCCGGTTTTCCACAGCGCCAAGTCTGTCCAGAATACAGGTCAGTGTTTTACTCCGCTATAAGAAATCACATTGCGGATTTATCCCAGCTGCGGGGTCCTCTGCAGGACACGCTTCAGGAAATGGAGAAAAAAAAAAAAAAAAGTTCTGTACATTAGCTGGTGTTCAAATGGTTTATTTTGGTGCACTGTTTTCTGTCCAATAAAGACACTCTGGGGGGCCTTGACTAGTGATTACACGCTAGTACTTGTTAATTGCATGCTAACTTGCCTACCTTGCTGAAATACCACATGAAAACTTACTGGCGATGGTGCAAAAGTACAGAATGATCACAGGTTTGAATAATAATAATAATAATAATAATAATAATAATAATAATGCACTACAAACTGTCTGGCATTCTGGATGAACCCTTCATGCGGCTCAGCTAACTCGTTCAGGTCCCCGAAAGCCTCAGTAAGTAATGATATTGGGGTTTTTAGCAACCTGGGTTTTACATCCTGCAAATACAAACCTGCACGTGCAAAAAAAAGTTGGAACACCTGCACTACAAGCCAACGATTACCAATACCGGGGATGCTGCAGACCAGAACCAGAACCAGAACCAGAACCAGAACCAGAACCGTAACCACAATGTTGGACCTGTGCGAGGCTGCCCCCTTATGACCTGTCAAGAGCTGGGAAGGAAAGAGTGATTATGTCTGAGGAAGGATCACCGTCTGTCTGCCGTGACCTTATCACTGAACCCCCCCCCCCCCCAAAAAAAAGAGTTTCCTTTATGGGTTTTTTTTTTTTCCCTCCCTCAACATTCCAGCTCGGGGAGACTTGTTTCCGCTCAGGAATGTTTATGAGCGGCCGCGAGGAGAGCGCAGCCCTGTTTCCACACAGTCAGGTATTGTACGGCTGCGTTAAATAGCTCCGAAATGTTCCCCATGAGTCACTGCCTGATGACCTAGATTTGAAGGTGAGGAAATGTGCACAGAATGGTGAGGAATCTGGATTTCACACACACACACACACACACACACACACTGGAAGTTCACTGTGAAAACATTTGACACAAAGCGTCAGATTTGGAAGTCGCCCTCGAATGAACGGCACATTTTACAGTAAGAATTCAACCTGCTAAACGTTTCCCCTCCTTTGTGTTTATTTGCCTACCGTGCTGCTCAGGCACTGTCCTGCATCAAGCCATATACACACACACCAAGCCCGTCCACTACAAGGGGGGGGGCCCCCAAGCTACTGCTCAACTAAAATTGTTGTCCTGGTGGAACAAGCCCCCCCCCACTGACATCAGGACACGTGTGTGACAAATGTGGCAGCAAAATGCTCAAGAGAAAATCGTTTTTTACAAAAATGCAATTGCAAATGTATCAATTCGACTGTATATTCATCAGCTTTATCTCATAGGTTTTGTGCACGGTCATCTTTGCCTCATTAAGATCATATTTTTGAGGTACTTGTACAGCAAATGTGTCCACGGGATGAAACTGTATAATTCAAGTGAAACAAATCAAGTATTTAACACACATTAAAGGGGTCTGGGTTCCAATGTGGACTTCGTCTGAGCAGCTGTAAATCCTTGATGCCACGTCGTCCGCGGGCTGCTTTTGCTCTGGTCCACTTAAAAGCCAGTTGCCAAAGTATCGGTCGATGTGCGCGCTTGACAAAAACTTCCACCGCGCTGGCATTCCGACTTGTTCTCTCACAAAAAAAATGGGGCCTCAGAAGTTGGTCTAACTCTTGGCACGAGAGCCGAGCCCCCGATGTCTACTGCATGATGACGTCGGGTTCGATGTTGAAGAGCAGGTCGTCGTTGTCCCTCCTGACCTCCAGCAGCAGGGCTGTCTCCTCCTGCAGGGCCCCCTGCAGGTCGGCCGTGGTCATCAGCGCTCGGCCATTCAGTTTCACGATGATGTCGCCGTCTTTGATGCCACCTCTGGGGACAAAGAGACACCGTTGTAGGTGAAGCAGTCTTTTCACTTCAGAAACGGGCAACAACCCTTTTTTGAGGAATGAACGGTTAAACGAAACGTACTTCTGTGCAGGTGAGTGAGGGACGACCTCATGGACGTAAATCCCACTGGCAACGTCAGGGAAGTCTGGGTTCTGCTGTTTTAGCTCTTCAATCAGCCTGGAACAAAACAAAGAAAGTCCGTTATCTAACCAACCACCAACCATCCCCAATATTTGCGAGATTTAACTATTTCAATTTCGCATCCAAGAGGTGTGTACATACTATATATTTTTATTTAACCTTTATGTAACCTTTATGTCCTGTCAAAGATAGGCCCCAAAATGTCAAAGATTTTAAATTTGGGGTTTACGATATATTGTACGATACATAGAATCAAAAGCATGTAAGCACTGACGAGATGCATGCATGTGCGGATACATCCTCATGGTCAAAGCAAAGGCTTAAAAGTGGTGGTAACAAGCTTCTATTGAGCGTAAAACATGGAGCTTAAATGAAAGAGAGTCATCTTGAACAAATCCTAAATATCTACAGGAAGAAGCGGGCTGAATAGTTTTGTCGTGGCCGTGTTACGATGGCGGGGGACGGAACACCAGCAAGCAGACCATCTTGGAATGGGATCACACCATCAACGCGGTGACGTTCCAACCCATGAGTACTCATTAGTCATTACTACATTATTACTCAGCGCTATGGGCCCCTTCCCTACTCGGACCACACCCATCTTGGAACTCCAACCACACATCTGTCGCCAGGACCGACATTTTGCCATGATGACACACACGGGATATTTTTTTTTACAGCAATGTGAATAGAAGAGGACCCAAACTAGATCCTTGTGGGACACCTTTGCTACTTTCAAGAGCTTCTGGTCAGGGTGTTGCAGCTGCTACTGCTTGTTACACGGTTATAGCATGTAACATGCTTTGAAAAAGACCCAACAGTTGAGTATTTGGACAATAGTGAAAATGGATTAGTATCAAATTAACAACATAAAATAGCATATTTCCCATCAACACAATAATTATCACAAGACTTACGCTGGTGTGATGGTCAGCATCCGGATTCCAATGAAACGCTTCTTTATTGACCTCACATCTGAAAGAGACTCCAGTTCAGTTTCTGCATATTGAGCAGGATGTTTAACCCCAGCCTGGTGGAGTCGCTGTCAGACTCACCTTTGCTGTGCTTGTCGAGCGAATCGTTGAGGAAGCGAGTGATCCTGTCCGAGGGAATGGCGAACGAGATTCCTGCTGCAACCTTCAGGGTGTTGATGCCGATCACCTCCCCGTCCTCAAACACGGAGACATAGCAGGGCAACATCAAAAAAAGGACTTGTTTACATTTTGAGATTATCAGGGAGTACTACAGTACAAACCTGTTTCTTAGGTTGCCATTAAGAAATAAGGGTTGCCCTATGTTGTTGCCAGAGCAAAGCCTCATGAAAGCTTTGAGGTAGGAAACCAAAAGCTTACCAAATTGACAAGAGGTCCTCCTGAATTCCCGTACTGTGAAGGAAAACACAAAAAACAGTACTGTGATGCACCTTACAATATGTCATTTTCACAACCTGACAAACTGAAATAGAGCCACACTCCAGACTGACTCTACCGCCCTGCTTAGCAATAATCTCGACTCCGAGCCTCGATATATTCTCACGTTGATAATAGCGTCCGTCTGGACGTAGTCCATGTCGGAGTCCCTGAGGCCCAGCTCCTTGCCGTCTCTCTGAGCGGTGCTGACGATGCCGGTGGTGACGGTGTTCTGGAGGGCGAAGGGGCTGCCGATTGCGACCACGAACTCCCCAGGCCTCAGGTCTGCACTGTGGCCCAGAAACAACAAGGGCAGCTCCATCTGGGAGGGGGAAATAGACAAAGGGCGAGGTAACGCTATGGTCGGATGTAGGATATTTGGGGGAACCATTCACACTCACATTCACACCTACAAACTATTTCCAGTGTCCAGTTCTCCTGACATGCTTTGGACTGCGGAAGGAAACTGAACGCTGAGGCTTCAACTAAAAATCTACATCTATCTATGAATAAAATATACATCTTTCCCTTTTGGGTTATTGATTTCCTTTCTCACGGGCTGTGATTCAGAGAGCAGCTTAAAACAGCGTTCAATTTCATTTCAGCTGGCATGCAAAACTTTAAAACTCGCCAGGAGCATCCGGCAGCAAATAAACCGGCCGCGTGCACCTTGTCGAACCTACAGCGCGGGTTCCGCTGCAATGTAAAAGACAGCAAGGTGATAACTTTTAATATTCACCTCCATGTGCTTTTTGATATCTGGGCTTCTGTTGGACTGTTTCCGGAGGAGCACAACAAACATTGGTGAATATTAAAATGTGTTAAAACTATTGGCATACAGAGCAAAAGTACAAAAAAAATATGAACCTGGCTGTAAAAAGTTGAACTCTCTGTGAATCTGTACCGAATTCTTCCTACTCCACCTTCTCTCACAGCTGTGCAGCTGCTGCTCCTCCGCTCATGAATCTACCACAGGCCCCATATTACCTTGCGCCTGAAGCTCGTACATTTGCGCTTTGAACACTTTGGTTCGGGAAAACGAGGCCGAATGTGTGTAAAAAAAAAATGAAAAATGAAGCCCGCAAGAAACGCCAGTGTTGACGACCTCAGTTTGTGACGCACGAATGTGCAGGTATTGCAGATACAGGGGATCAAAAACCTTGTGCAACCAACAATCAACGTACATGTATAGATATATACCTAATGTACGTTGTAAAGAGACACGTGGGAAAATGTCCACAAAGACGAAGGGAGGGAAGGGTGAAGGGAAAGGGAGGAAAGGAAAAGAATGGAGCTGAGTACAAACATGTGCTCGGCAGACAGATGGAGAAGGAATGAGCTAAAACTGCTCTGTTTAGGATTTCTTTGAGGTGGAGTGTTTTGGACCACGTTTCTCTCTCTCTCTCTCTCTCTCTCTCTCTCTCTCGCACTCCTCCCTGTTCTGGTCCCGATCCAGCTCTCCCAGTTCTACCGATGTCATCCTTCGGTCACGCCGGGACCCGAGGTGAAACCTGATATTGTTTTTTTTCGGGTTTTTTTTTTTTAAAGCTGATGCTGATAATTTTTTTGCACTGAGCGACCCACCCACTGGTGTCTTCATCTCTACAAACTCACGCAGTGTGGCCGAGCACTGAAAAACCCAGCAACAAAACCCACAGCAATGTATCCTCTTTCTAGTGAAAACCCCAGAGTTTCCAAAGACACCAAATCAGGCTCTCCAGCTGAGTTCTTGGGAAATATGTATAAAATTATGCACAAGGCATCTAGAATATTTCCATTTGACGGAATGTAAAAATATGCCTTGGGTCTGTACATAGTTTCAGTGAACTGTTGGAACAAACTGAAAATTAAAGTACTCAGTTTTCAGTTCATCTTTGTCTGACTCTTCAAATGGTGGAGAACCTTAAACCCTTAAAAGCCTACCAATGCGAGCCCGAATGTTTGTGTGGATGTACGTGGCGGCACAATCTCTTTCCCGGAAGTCTTTCAAGCGAAGGTCATCTTTAAGCTCCTGGGAAGGATTGTCAAATATCTGCCCCCATACAAATCCAACCATATGATCAAGGTAGGCCAGGACTCTGTGGACTGGGGCCTAGCTAAATTGTGGGCGGAACAGTCTACAGGGTGTTTGAAGGGGAATTGAAATGACACGGTGGTTAGAGTCTACAGATCTCTGTGTGTAAACTCTAGTCATCCAGGAAGATGGTCTTTGAGAAGCTTTCTTGAACTTACATGTGAATCAAATTTACCAAACAGCCCCCAACGCAGACTGAGGTATTCCATTGTCAAAGGCGTTGAAGGGATTAGCCTAATGGGCCCCCAGCACATTGAATCAGATTGTATTGTTAAATAGCCTGTCTGGGATTTCCTTAGTTCTACTCACCTTTTTGTTGTTGACTAGCCCAGCCCACCACCTATTGTTTTAGTCTACCCTTTAGCTCTGAATGTCTCTCTCCAGAAAGGATTTCATGACTGCTGTGAACTCTCTCTTCAATGCGCAGTGAATAAAAACCAGCCACACAATTAGACCTGAAAGAATATTTCTTCTTCCACAACTCAATATCCATCGGTTTGGGGTGGGTATGGGGGGGGGGGTCATTGTTCAATCCACCTCCTGGATTCCCAAATCTGTGTACATTGACCACGTATGGCCCGCCAGGTCTTCAGGCCCAACCTGGGCCGCGGGACCTGGACAGTTGGGTCTTTGGGTAAGAATTGACGGGTTTCATGGACTGCTTCTTTGCCCAGCCTATAGTGGTACAAGGCTCAAATTGGGGCAAGTTAAATAGTGGGTGGCAGCACACATCTATTTGACATCATGTTAATATATTAAACCAAAACCTTTACTTTTCTGTAGCCTTAACCAAAGTATCTGTAGAGCCTAAAACTAACCATACGTGGGATGCAGGATGCAAACCTTGGTCTCTGGTGATAAGATGTTAAATGAAGACTTAAATAGTTAACATGGTCAAAACATGCCTGGTTTATCGACTGTGGCCAATATCAGCCCAGTAAATCAGCTACAACTTCAGCTGGGGATTTCTGTAAGAGCTGCACACTCAGAAAATCCCCCTACAATCCCTGAGGTGGTATGAGCTGTGGGCGTGCTGTACACCCAAGCTGGAAGTATTTGGTGTCACCGCAGGAAAGGTTTGGATTCTGACTACGGTCCATTACCCCACCCTATTAACACCGCTGGGAACCCGGTCACATGACACATGCTGTAAACACACTTATTTAGTCTGCTGACCTTGAAGAAATGCCCATCCAAAGACTCATTACCCTGCTGGAGTTTTACTGGAAGAAGGAGAGCTAATGGAGGCCATGGGTCGGGTGTATCAAAGATACACCCTGTGGAGTCATCATTGTAAACCATGTTTTGTTTACAGCCAAAGTTTCCCACCAAATTGTATTATGAGTATCCTTAAGGCTTCACAGACATGTTGAATGCATCTCCTCACCGTAAAGAACATTTGCTTCTTCTACTCCTCTTTTATTGATGCCTGTTCCTGTAATGTTACCACCCCCAAGCGCCCCCACCTTCTGCAGAAATATGTATCATGTGCCCAGTGGTCTTGGTGTGCGTGTAGGTCCTTGCAACCATAGGCTACTTGTAGAACATTTGATACTAGCTGAGCTGCTAATCAAAACACTGCTCAACAGCACCCCTAGTGGACATGAACAAACCCACATTATCTTCTAGAAGAGATCCCAAAGTGTCCGAAGATACCGATTGTGTTTTAGGGAAATGTCTACAAAAAGATGTGCAAGACGTCTACAAAACGATGCAATGGAGCGATGCAGCAAGCGAGAGCTACGTCTGCGTTGCTACGAGTGGCATGGGCATTAGGCAAGACGCGGAGACTGTCAAGGAGTATCAATCGAGGAGGTGGTTACAGATGATTCGATTAAGAAATTTTATATTATCAGAGAGTAGAGGCCCTTGCATCGGATGTCTTCCGAGACCCTTTGACGAACCGAGGAAGGCGTTTGTGACGGCAACAGCGATGGAGCACAGCCTCCATGTTAGGTTCTCTGATAACGAATGCTTTCGGGAGGATCTACTTGGACTCGTTCCTTTGGAGGGACACGTTGACCGGTGAGACAAGACTGGGAGCCTTTGCCACCTGCACCACTGTGTACGTTTCTCTCATTAGATGGCAAATGTTGGCTAAGTGCATCTGTTTGGCGACAGGTACGTGAATCACATTAGTAATAAGGATCACGTTTTGAACAGGTTGCATTTTGCATCACTAGGTCTTCATATTCACTTAATAATGGTGTATTATGCACTTCATGTAGTTATGGATGTGGTAAGGTAGAAATGTTTTGGGCCTATGTGTCTTGATAAGGTGCTACGCACTGATGTTGTCTGATGTTATGCATTTACAAAACTCAATATATGCACTCATATGTTGTTGTATTTCACTGTATCTGTAGCTGTTAATGTGATTACTCATATTTCGGTCATATTCCACGCTTGGAATACTTTTCCCGAACTGGCCCCCATTCCAAACTAACTGAATATCCCAGATCTAGCTTATTCTCACGTGACTACAACGGTCTGGCTCAAACTGTCTTACTGGCATCCACATGTATCGATATTCACATTTCAAGGTATGTCTTGGGGCGAACAGGGTGTAGGGTACGCACATCCAAAAAACAAAACAAAACATACATACAACAAGCAACATAGAGATGCAAACTGAAGGCAAGACTCAGACAAAAGACTGTACTAATGGAAAAGCATGCAAACTCCTTCTTGCTTGTTGAGAAAATCCCATAGAGCTGTGGACTCACCTGTGGATTGATTTTGATAGTAGCGATGTCTGACTTTTTGTCCATGTCTTTGATGCTGGCTTCATACACATCGCCATTATGCATCTGGACCTTCAGGAGGAGAACGGAAGAAAGAGATTTCAAGACATTTAACATTTCAAATGCTAGCCAAATTCATAGCATATTGGTTTGATCCATATCAGGTACAGTGTATCCAGTACTTATTCATTTTCTGCGGCTAGGGTTAGTGCCTTATGTATCTTCCGTCTTCAATGCTAATTGAATGCTAATCAGAATCAGAATCAGAATCAGAATCAGAAACTGTTTATTGCCAAGTAACATACATTACAAGGAATTTGTGAGCTTTAGTGGTGTCGGTGGGCTAGGCTAACCTCGTCCTGACTCCGGCTCTGAGACTGATGTCTTCCCATCTCACTCGGGGAAAGAAAACTGTTGAACTATTCCTTCGAATTTACACTTTATAGTGGCATCATTTCTCACCCAAGGCTACTAGTGGCGAACCAATGTCATTTGGAGGAGAAAGCTGGGAGTATTTAAAGGGAAACATGAATGATCACTGCGGAGGACCGGTGTTCCTGTACCTTGAGCTGCTGCTGACCAGACACTGGCGTGGTGGTGGAAACTACGTGGGCGTTGGTCACAATCAGTCCGTTCTCCGACATCACAAACCCAGATCCACTAGACAGAGGGATGTTCCGACCAAAGAGAGGATGCCTGGGGTGGGAATGAAAGCATTAGTAAATTCAGCTGGACTGCAGACTTACAGAGGGCAGCTGTGATTGCTGTGACTCAAGTTTAAGGCCCTGGGATAACAAATGGAGCTCATGTTTAGAGTTTAAACTGATCGGGACTAAATGTTGCACTAATGTGGATTATCATGGTCTATCCAAGTATCTCTACTCAGGGTTGAAGAGCAGTTAAAGGACCCTGGCACATGTTCCAAACTGACATGATAACATAACCCCTACAATCCCACACACACAGTCAGTACCTGAGGAAGAGTTCGATGTGGACCACAGCGGGAGCGATCTTCTCCACCACGTCGGCGATGAAGTTGAACTTGTAGCGCGGACTGGCAGCGCGTGACGGACCTATACTGGCGAGAAGAATTGTGCATTTCAATAATCGGTCGACACTTGGATTCAGGGATAATCCAGTGGCATTGAGACTGACGTCAGCAAGCCAGAGGAAAAAGCGCGTGTGACAAATCTAACCCGGAGAGCTAATGAGGCGTGGGCGAGTCAAATTCTTGCACACAGGCATTACGTGGCTAGATAGTACGAGTAGAAAGGTAAGAAGCTCTGTTTACAGGGTGTGTTGGCACCTAAATCCAGGTGCGCAGTGAGTGAATCTGCGCGTCCGTTCCGCTACATCAACGGGTTGAGCAAGCCGTGAAGCTCGCCACTGGCATGTCGCCGCCTCCTAAAGTTGCACTGGTGAATGCGTTGGTCACGGAGCAGCGCGCACCCCCCCCCCCCCAAAACATCTGGCTGGATCTCAATTGAGAGGCCACACTGACGCATTAAGAAAGAGAGAGGAAACGCTGCTCGGTGTACAAGGACCCCCCCCCCCCCAGAGAGACACACTGACCAGATGGACGGCGTTTAAAACTGCACATGTGAAACCATGACCTGCACCTGGAGTGTAAATCACTTACATCAGTGAAGCGACTCGACAGTAAAACTGACATGTACTCTGTATATGGTCACATTTGAGGCTGGACTTACTTTCCTCCTTGGAATTGTAAACGGACGTGACGGATGATTTGCTGCAACCGATTTGGGAGCTCGCAGGTCAGTCGCCCATATATTTTTGAGTAGTTGACCACGCCCGTAAGGATGTAATGCTCCAGTGGCATAATGTGTGTGTGTGTGTGTGTGTGTGTGTGCCAAAATACCCTTTAAACTCAGGCAAAATAAAGGGTTTGGGATCAAAGGGAAATGTAAATAGAATCTGCCACAAGTCTGGGCTGCAGGGACTTCCTGTTTCGTCCGTTGAGATCTCTCATTGGGATATGTGTGTGTGTGAGTTTTCAGATGACTGTAACCTTGATTGTGGAGCCGCAATCTGTTTCATTCATCAGCCCCGAACGGATGGTCTGCCTGCCTGCCTGCCTGTCCAATACTGTGTTCCAGAGCAACAGAGCTCAACAGTGCGGATGCTGGACATTCATGGTTGCGAGTGTTTTCTTGGTGAGCCCTATGTCCAAAAAAAAACAAACCAAAACAGAGCTGTAAACCTCAGTCGCCGTCACGGTCACCGTCTTTATTGACGGTGTCGTTTCACTTTACTGCAGCTGGGTATTTACTTAGCACGGCCCGAGCAGAGTTCGGTGCCCTGCTGCTAATTAACGCCTGACGCTGGGCTGGTTCAGGCGGTTTCACATGACCGGAAAGCAACGGGGCACAAAGGAAAGCGATGGCTCTCTGCTACTGAGCCTCAACTATTGGTTGAAGAAAGCAATAAACTACTTCAGAGCTGCGATCTCACGCAGTCTTCTTCCTGAGAGACGGGCAGGCAAGGCGGCAGCAAGAATCTCTCTCTGGACGCCGACCAGAGATATCCTGAGTCCTCCTCTCGAGGAAATAAATCCTGCTGAATGAGTGTACGGCCATGCTAGCAGCTCGAAGACGATGTAATGCTCTACTGGAGAAGAAAACAGAATTGTAAGACTGATGAAAGTCGAGGCTCAAAGTTTGGGGATGATCATCGGCAGGCACGTAAACGTCGTGGTTAGCAGTCGCTCACAGTACTACAGCTGAGGCTGATGGGATTCTCATTCATCTTGCAGGTGTTTGGTCATAAACATTTTGACCTGATGATGGACGAAGATGGAAAGATGGATTCAGATTCAGACGATCGGCAAAGTCAACAGGGTTCTTCCCTCTGGGAACCATGAGCGTCTGGACGAAATGTCGTGCCAATCCACGTCGTGGATGTTGAGATATTGCACCGGAGAAGTGAAAACTTTGACCGGCAGATGGCGCTAAATGAAAAAGTCGGGACGCCGTCAAAGTCTTTCGGGTTCATCGTCTGGGGGAGAATGAATGTAGGCACGAAGGCAATCCCTCCGATAGTTGCCAAGAGTACCCCTGATGCACACTCCATAGCAGGTGGCAGTCTCCTTCCGTGTTTTGGTACAGCAGTTTTCACACCTGTGGGAACCGTACCCGAGTACGCGTGAATCGCACTCGAGACCACCTTTTCAAGTGCTGACCCGGGTGCGGTACACAGTGTTCACGAACTGGACTTTGGGGTCAAGTGTACTCTAAGTTAGAAACCTCTAAAGTGTTTTCACATTCCCCTCTGATGAACCAAAACCGATAAACCATTATGAAAGAGTCTTTCGACTCCAAGTCATCCTCTCCCCGCACCAGACACACCGCCACTCGTCTCATATCAGTCTGAAAGAAGTGTTTTATTTATGGAGGAGGCCCCCCCCCCCCCCCCCCCTCCCTTTACAAGAGAGAAATCCAACTGCCTTGACCGCACACCAGCGCTGAGATAGGATCTCCTCACTGTTTAAAGGAACATCCATCAGAAAGGTTTGTGTTTACAGAGCAAGGCCTGCAGCGTCCAGCACGTGAACTCTGTGTTCGGGCTGGGGGGCTTTCTATAGGCCGGCCTGCAGCACAGAACACCAGCCTTCTTTTTGTGCCGGAGGCGTCGTTAACCGGCTCTGGCACCTGCTCTCTAACCAGTGTTTGTTGCTCTGGTGAGCATGCCCTATAAACTACATGTTGAACTGTGACTTCTTCAGTTATTGCACACTAACGCCTGACTATCAGCCTCATACTGGATTTTGGAGGCTGACACCGGCACCAGTACTTGACAACTGAAGAGCTCGTTTGCGCTCAGGCTGCAATCGGATTTGGGTCTGAATGCAGCCTTTCGTCACTTTGCGCGTCCGGGTCTGGATCCGTGCCTTTGGATGTTCTAATGCATATGTGTCAAACTCAAGGCCCGCGGGCCAAATGTGGCCCGCCACGTCATTTTATGTGGCCCGCGAGAGCTTAAAAGGTCTGAGTGTCTAAAAATAAATAGGTCAAAAGAGTGCTTTGACCAAAAACTACATTTCCCACAATGCCTGTCGACTATGATACTTAAATATTTATTGTGTTATTTTTCTGAGTTTTTTCAGAGTTATTTATGATGTTATTTTTCTTCATTCACTTGGATAGTTTGATCCATGATTGATGGAGTTATGTGGGTTTCATAAGCTGACAAATTAAAAGGATTTATGTTATAACAGAGCAACAAACAAACATATTTTTTCTATGCAACTGCAATGTTTGTGACTTGAATAAGTAATAAATTCAGAGTTATTTAACATTAAGGAGTAGTTACATTTATTTTACATTACATTCGATTACATTTAGTTACATTTGTAAGTTACATCTGGCCCTTTGAGGACAGTCATTACGCTGATGTGGCCCTCGGTGAAAATGAGTTCGACACCCCTGTTCCTTTTTTTTTTTTTTTTAACCTCATTAATTAATTTGTCTTAAGCAAAAGTAGAGCAGCTAATTACATGAGGGAGGTTCATCTTACATATTGTATTACAGAACTATAATAACTACAAAAGATTATTAAATATAAAGGATGAAGAAACTTGTGGAGCGGGAAACAGGGCCGAAAACGCAAGATAAGACATGTTTGATGAGGATCGTCGGTGCTCCCTGGTGGACAGTCTATGTAATGCAGACACCGTTTCTCTGTGGCACACGTACCCACATATTTTTTTATACATTTGATTGATTAAAAAACAAAAACACATTGTAAAAATGAATTAATAAGATAATAGAAACAAATGACTGTAGTTTAGAAATAATAACATTTTTGAAATCATCTTATCTCAGATTTTAATGCTGATCGTGTAAATGTGTCTCGGGGTAGATATGCTGTTAATACTTAATACTTTCAGAATTTATAATCCATTAATACTTAGCTAATATAATAATGAAACATATATATATATGTATATATATATATCAGTGCTCCTGGCGTGGCCTTTAAGCACTGCTTAAAGTAATGTACAATAAAAAGTGTGGCAGGGTGGGTAGTTTTGAAAAGGGGCCCCTCTTAGGATCCTACAAATACCTGGTCCGGCCCTGGCAAGTGCTCCCTACAGGCTGTCTGGTTAAGAAGCCAATGCGCAAATCGTACCTATGCCGGTCTCGCACGGTCCTTTCTGGGTCTGGGTGATGCCCGGCAGCCCCTGCTGCAGAGCCTTCCTGCTGGTCGCCTTCAGCTGGCACACGTTGCCGTACGTCGTCCCGTCGCTGCCGCACACTTCCTGGCTGAACCTGCACCGGCAGAAGCCCTTGGAGAGCCGCTTGCCCGCCGGGTGCTTGCACTCCAGTCCGTCCCCGCACGGCAGGTCGTCCTTGCGCCCGCACGGCTCCCCCTCTCCCTGGGCGCACACCAGGCAGCAGTTGCAGCGGTCCGGCACGTAGCCGCTGGGGCAGCCGGGGCTCGGACAGGTACTCACGTCGCACCGCGTCGGACACTTGGCCTTCGGCTCGGTGCCGGCAGACTCCTTCAGGTAAAGGAACACTGCGGCGTAGAGGAGGACCTGCATTTTCTCGGAAATGGTTTTGGAACTAAGAGAGGCGGAGAGATGTTTACGCGGAACTCATGTCCCCGGGCTCCGCGCTGCTCATCACTTCCTGGAGGCTTTGCAGATGGAAATCAACACGGACGAGGGACCCGGCGACAGACAGCTGCTTGACACCGCAAAGCGCATCAAAAGCGCGTAATTGTGCGTCCGGAGGGCGACGGCGAGCCGGCGGGCCGAAGTGAGGGGATCCAGTGGAGCGAGAGCGGCTTTGGTGCGCTCCGTCGTCCCTTCCATCCACTCAGCTGGCAGGGCGAGCGCCTCTATACCAGCGTAGTCCGCCGGGGAGAGGGAGGGGATGTGGGGCGCAGCTCCTGGAGGCGTGGCGCCCGGGAACCAGACTCAGATGTTGGCGTGTGTGACCTCATAATCAGGCTTTTTTTTTTTTACAGGTTGTTTCAAATGGAAAACACATATCACCCCCCCCCCCCCCATCAAGAAATAGGTCCAACAAACGTATGCATTAAACAAACAAACAAACAAGGCAGAACATGTTAATCAGGGAGCTTTAGGGGTGTTGCCAGGTGTATTTTTGAACTTTGGACGGAGCCCCTGCTTCCAGTCTTTATGCTAAGCTAGGCTAACTCCAGCTCAGTGCTTGACACGAAAGCCATGAGATTGATGACGTGTCGCTCTCGGAAAGAAATCAAACGGGAGAGAAGGGACGGGAGCGTCCAGCGGTGATCGAAGGCCTGACTGACGGCTGACGGCTGGTGTGCAGGTGTCCTGCACCTGCCTGAGAGGACGCGCCTGAGTCCACCGCTGTCGGTCGGATTCAACGGCGATGTCACACTTTGCCCAGTGACACGTGCACATTTTATTTGATTTCCCATTCCTTTTGATGGATCTCCTGTTTAGCTGCTCGCCCCCCCCCCAGCTTTTTTTTTTTTTTTTTTAATCTTTTTTCTCTCCTTTCTTTCCAAAACATGAAGTCATTCATTCTTTGCTTCAGACTGGGGATATGAGGACATGCTTTCATTACTGTCCCCTTGTAAGGGCAATTTAAGACGACCAGACCGTGCAGTCTCACACACACACACACACACACACACACACACACACACATGCTCTAATACACTAATATTGCCAGGACCATCACCAGCTACCCCAACAAGTTTTTGGTACAATGACCTGATGGTTAGTTAATGGTTCTCTTGAATCTGGCGTGGTGGTGAACTTTCCTGTCAATTTGTCTTGGGGGTTAATCGCAGCACTATGATCAAAAAAATCCCCCCCCACAGACCTCCATTTTAAAAGGGACGAAACTGCTGACAGGACACCACCAACTGCTAACGGGGAAAGTTATTCCTATTTGAACGTGTAGCCTAATATTTGCAAAATCATGTTCAGAACATAGAAAAGCTATTCTCGTCATCTGCAAAGTCTACGGGACATGCTGGCGGGTTCGGTGAAAGAGACGTGTGCAAATATTTTGGTGTATGAGCTGGATTAGTCATTTCCATTAGAATAAATGGGCACCTTTCCTTGAGTCCAGTATCCAGTTCTCGACAAACATCCATGGACGGGACCACAGGAAACAACAAACATGTCTCCTGGTACTGTGCCGTAAATTCTCATATAAAAGCCAGCATACAAATAATGACCAAGCCTCAAATGATAGCCAGGGGCGTGGACAGCAGGAACAAATACAGGCTGGTCTCCAATAAAGGCCTGGTAAAAAAAATAATGATGTGGGCATATCATACTAACCTTTTTAAACAAAAATACTGCTTTCTATCACTAAGCAAGACGTGTGTGTGTGTGTGTATAAGGCCACATTCAGCAGCTAGTTAGCGTAGCTTAGCATAAACACTGAAAACAGAGGGAAAACAGCTAGCCTGGCTCTGTTTGAAGGTAAAATAAGTTAGCACTTTGTGTATTCACGGAGGGCTGTGAGGCCAGGAGCAGTAACCTCCTGGAGTCTCAGCTGGTTGGCCGGCCACTGCTGTACGCTAAGCTAAGCTAAGCTAAGCTAAGCTAAGCAGCTGCTGGCTGTTAGCCTTATATTTAACGGACGGATGTGACGGTGGTACCGACCTTCTCATCTAACCCTCTTCCAGAGAACAAACAAGCGTTTTCCCCAACATGTCGCGCTATTTCTTTAAAGTGAGAACGCGCTCTCAGCAGAGTGACTGTACTGATGGAGTGATCAGTGAGGCTGTAGCAAAAAAATGCCTGAGCACATTGAATTTAGCCCAACGTTTCCTTTGTGAGGGGATGTTTTTGTTATTCCTCCTTCTCAACTTTACGATGGTTTGGATAATACGGCTGAACAGTTCTTTTTTAATCACTTGCGTTGCTGCCACGTGCACTGCCCGATGGAGTCATTGTGTCCCCAGATAAACGAAGCGCCGCCGTTAGCAGGAACGATGGTCAAAACTACAGAAACAAACACTCGGGCTGTAAAGAAAAAAAAAAAAAAAGTGGAATTTTCCTTGGTCCACAATGACCTCACTTCGCAAAAATGTTGTTTCTCTCAGGGTCTTTTAAGCTGCTTGTCACATGGACGGGAGCGCTGCGAGACGAACCCTCCCGTGCAACAGATGCGAGGCTGCAGACGCGCTCGTGTCCACGGATCGGTGACCGTCCAGGTTTGTTTGGACGGACAAAGAGGGGTGTCGAGAGACATGTGCGTCTCACCCAGCCGTGGGTGTGTTTATTTGAAATAGTCTGTCGCTTGAGGAAACACAGGGCTCCTTGTTCAGCAGGAGTACACGCTGTTTCTGAAGGGAATGGAGGGATTCAGACGGCACTTGACTGTTTTTTTCTTTTTCTTCTTCTCCTGTGTGTCTACTGGATGTTTTTGACGCATTATGACTAAATATACGCTCCTCATGCCTGAGGCCTAAACCCAAACCACGTCTGTGCATATGTTATGTTATTCTGCAACAACAAATACACATCGAGTCTCAGAGAACCAAAACTTTGCATAACTAGAAGTGTAAAAAGTTAAGTGGTGCTAAAAGGAAATCCACTACGTATGCAGAAGGATCAGTCCTTACTTCTGCCACCCGGCGATCGTAATGAGGATCACAGCGTAGCAGACGAGCAGTGCTGCCAATACCCCAAAATGTGCCGAACAAGGGTTCAGAGTCAGACCTCACCCGGTCCGGGGTAATTCAAGATCTTACAGAGGTTGCTGAGGTCGGCAGACAGCAGTGTTTCCATCTGCTGGCAGAGTGGCCGAGCTCCAGAGGACTCCCTGACTGACGGCCGTGGTCATTATTCAACATGCCCAGCAGCCGCAACTTATCATGACGGATAAGTGCAAACGGGCTTGGTCATTTCTCAGTCTCGGGCCACAAATCCCAAATATAACCCAAATATGTCCGTCCTCTTTCAAGAGAGTATAGACCCCCCCGTCTGCTCGTTTTAAATCATTGTTTACAACCTGGAGCAGAAGCCCGTTTGTTCAGACGGTTCACGGCACGTGGGACAGAAACGGGACTCCTATAGGCAGCAGGTGGAATGCTCTGTCTTGTTATTCGAAGGCCGCAGCAAGTCTACGTTTTCAAATCTTGTAGGGTTTTTTTTTTTTTTTTGACGAAGCATTCCTGGTCAAATTGGAGCAGGCTGCGTTGCTTTAAGTCCCCTCTTCTACTTCGGAGTTCACATGGAAGGGGAGGTGGAGAGTTGAATCAGCAGCACATGTTGCTGTCTGCCTTTGTTTATTCTCCCACAAGATCGTGCCAAAGTGGCTTTAAGGACAAGCGAAAGCGAGCACTTAGGACACCTCCCCTCCGAGTCCAGCAGTTCAGCAGGTTCCTCCAAACTAAACCATAAAAGAGGTCGTTTGTAATCGTCAAAGCACCCATAGTAGCGTTTTTCTGATGATGCACCCCAGCTGTCTGTAAGGCTGGAAAAAGCCTCGCCAAGACTTTTCTGCTCAAACTTGTCCCAGTTATTAGTTGTCAGTGATATGTAATACCAATTCTACATGTGCAGGGTTTCACACGACGTCTCAAAAGTTTGGAGTATGTTAGGGATATGTTTGAATTTGAACATAAAATGCCTGATTTTCAACGTCACCTGGTGTTTCATCGACACAATCGTGACGCGCCAACCAAAGGTCGTTGAAATGAAGCGACCCCGGCGTCTCAGCGAGCATGAAGTTTCTGCGAAGGGTTCCAGAGTTCTGCAAACTTAAACTCATGGTACATTTTTTGGTTTCGGCACCTTGAAAGTGCTTGAAAAGGGCTTGGAGTTCGCTGTTAAAAAGCCGCGCGAACTCTGTGAAATATAAAATGTGCTACTTTTAAATCTGTATGAAAAGCAAGTAGATGCATGCGACATCTCGTGAAACTTGGTATGGATCTTAACGGGATCCAGAGAATGACTCCTGGTTATTTTGGTGATTGACTGTTTGTGTAACCCAGGTTATTTTTAGTAGCCAAATGTACGTGCATCCCCTGAATGCACCGTTAGTAAAGTAGCGCCGCGTGTAAATTCGGTTTACCCCGGCGCGCATGCGCACACACACACACACACACACACACACACACACACACAGTCAGTCACCGCGGGAGCACGTAGCTCAGGCAGGTGTAGGAAGCTCGGCTAGGGCCAGCCAGGAAGACTCGCAGACGGGGAGAAAGATTGCGAAGCGAGACACTTGGCGTGGGACCGGACAGGTGAAGCTGGCAGTGTTTACCGGGGGAGACCCTTGTTGTGCTGCGGTGTGGCTGTGTGCGGAAGAGCGGTTGTCGGGGTGAATTAAAAAAAAACCCTCCGTCGTCATTACTCATTATCCCGGTGAGTTAGCTACACAAGCTAATGAATTAGCATTTTCGGTTCTGTAAGGGTGTGAATTTTTATTTATTTATTTATTAAATTTATTTTTATTTTATTTTACTTTGCTAGTGACATTTTACTCAAAGAATTAAGCTAAACCAAAACAGTGTGTTGCTGTGCTATTTAGCCGCTCGCACATGTTGCCTAATGGCGGCCTGGCGGCTAAAGGGAGTGCAACGTGCGCTGCTAGTCAAGCACATGTAGGCAATACGTGTGTATTTGAAACGTGTTTAAAGTTAACGTGTGTGTTATTTTGTACCTTCAAAGGAGGAAAAAAGAGAGTTGTTACTGAAGTGTTAGTTATTGTTAATGCTCTCTATGTCAAAGTAAGAAGTATTAAAGGTACTGAAACTGTGAAAATTGACTTTTTTTTGAGGGACTATTTTCTGTCGACCATTGGAGCTGACCTTGTTGCTGGTTGGACCGTGGTTGCTGCTTGGGGGAGAGCCTTGGAGACGCTTGGGTGCCGCGCCTTCCTGAGGGGTGGTAGGAGCCTAGTCAAGGCAATCTTGTTCAGAAGGATCACATTTTTTCTGTCTTTTTTTTTTTTCTGAGATCTGAGTTTATCTATTTTTTTTTTTTTTTGTTGGGCCCAACCATCAGTTTTTATTGAAGGGACACTGAAAGAGACTAAAATGAGGTTTATTGAGAACTGAGGTTCTTGTACATGTTTTGTTTAAGGTACATTTTGGGAGTGCAAATGAATAACCTTCTATAAATACTTTTTCTACTCCTTTAAGATTATTGTGTGTGTGTGTGTTTCTGTGTGGCGGAGGTCTTATTTCTCTCTTCGAAGGGTTGCTACTGCCAATCTCCTTTATAGAACCTGGGAACATTTTGAAGAAACTAAACATTGGATAACCAAGTCAGAACTGTGGATTTGGACTGCTAATATTTAGATATTGATGACCTAGATATTCCGAGCCGAATCAGCATATAATGTTCCTCACACTTAACAAGGTTATCAGTGAAGAGAGGGTTATATTTGCAAAAGGGGGGTGAGCTTGCACAAAAACCAAGCAAAAGCCTGCAGTGGAGACCCCCAGAGGAGCAGACGGTGAGGGAAAATTGAAGAAGTGTAAGTACAAGACCAGATGTGATATCTGTCGTTTCACCATTAGCGTTACTTCACACTGGGTTACATTCCAGGGGTAAAAAAGAAATCTTGCATAGGCATGAGCAACAGAACTGCACATCAAGGCCTTTCGTAAACACAGATGTTGTGTTTAAAATCTTAGGTTTGATCAGAGGGAAACAAACAGTGCGCTTTCTCATCAGGCTCATGGTTTCATCGAATACTTGACCCGTGACACCAAACAGAACCGTGGAGACGGTGGGAAATGTTTGTGTAAAAATAAAAGATACTCAAGAGGTGCTCTGTTTCAACAAACACTTCAGTCCGAGGGGAAATCTGAGCTCCTGAGAACGCAGAGTCCTTTCTGTTCAGTCATCTGGAGATTTGCGGATCAACGTAACGCAACTAAGACCTTTGGCACTGTCCTGTGTTGACGGTCCCTTCTGATGAACATGACCTCCCACTTTAATCTGCTAAATTGGTTATTCGAAATGTATTCAGAGAAAGAGCTCGGCAGCTATCATTAAAATTAAAGTCAGTGAAGTATGACTTATTGTAGGTGTGCAAAATGATGGTTTAGTCTGGCTGTACCTTAGGAGCAAGTGTTGCATGATAGGGTCAGCGCAGCAAAAAAACCCCCAAAACACTCCCATCTCTCTGACTGCTGTTCATGAAGTGGTGTTAAGAGCACAGGCAATAAAGTTGCACAGTTGTGTGGACCTTTCTGCTATTTTGAAACACGTTTCAACCAAGATGGAGTGTACAGTATGCCGTACGTAGCAGATTACTTGCCTGAGACATTGGTTTATAGGGTGCATCCATACACTATGTGCAGTGTTTATAGTCAACTATACATAGTTTCTGAGGCTGGATGCTGCCATAGCTGGCTATTCACTGAAGCCAAGAGCAACAGAAACGGAACCTGAAAGCCTGTCATCATAGCTTCATAGACCTCCTCCTTCTTTAGTTGTTTCCTCCCCCAACATGAACTCCCGCTGTGACTACTGACAACATAATCAGAAAATGAAAAGTTTGTGGCATGTAGATACTATCTCCTCTTATGTTTGTGCTCTCTATGCTTGCTGACAGATGCATATTATACAGACCAATGGACAGTATATAGCAGTGTGTTGCTCTGACTAATCTGCTCCTCATAGGTTGCAAATTCTATGTCCAACAGATTTCAAACAACTGTTTGAAGGTCTCTTTTGTACACTATAGTCATTGAACTCAACACTACAAGAGGGGCACTGCCAAAAATCATGTAGCATTTGACCGTATAGAGTGGGAATTATTATTTAGAACACTGCATGAATTTTCTTTTGGCAATATTTGTGTTGATTGAGTCAAATTGCATCTCCGCAAGCTGTTGTATTGGCTAGCGGAGTGTCATCTTGGGTATTTCCAGAAGGTAGAAGGACAAAGCAGAGTTGTCTCCTTTTACTTTTTGCTTTGGTCATAGAGCCACTAGCTGAAAATGTAAGAGCAAATTACCAGTGGTACTAAACCAAGTACCAGAACACATAGAATTTAATTATATGCAGATGACATCTTTGTGTTTACGAGTGATCAATAAAAATCTTCATTCCTCCCCCTAATTCTTTTAGGGGGAGTCTTTTCACAGTAGGATCCTTCTTGTTTTTTTCACAGTAGTTGGGTGTGATGATGGGTATGCAACAGGTTGTTTTTTTATGTGTTATATATGTGGAAATACTGGGATACATGTTAAGGACAAGCTCGATTTTTTTATTTCAAAAAAAGAAAATAAATCAAAGGACATTACAAACCCTTCAATTTCTTTTCAGAGGCAATAACATACAAAAAGCTTTCACTTTTTTTCTGCTAGGTTTATGATAGTTATCTATTTATTTATCTCCTGTGAATTTGCAGAGGCACAGTTTTACAGTGCAATAGATTCGATTAGACATCCATGGCACCCTGACATTCATTATCTCTTCCAAGTAAGTTCCTTTGGAATCTGTGCTGTAGTCACAATGCAAGGCTTCTCATGAAATATGATTTTTGTACCAAAAAGAACATTCATCCAGCCATCTGCTGAAGTTTAGTTTAGAGGCTTAACAAAGGTTTTCTTTTTCTTGTCTTCCCAAAGTGTCTTTCCTATTGCCCAGTGGTCTTGTACTGTGAGGTGCTGCTGTACTGCTGATCCGGTGAGATATTAATCCTCCTCACGTTCAGCTCCGCAGCGAACCCTCTTGCCTTCTGGTAAAAGAAGAGAGAGAGCTCCCTGTCTATTAGGAAGTTGTGGTAGATGGTGGCGAGGCGGGTGCATAGCTGCAGCTGAGACCTCTTGTTGCCCAGATCCATGGCTGCAGCTAGAGCCAGGTGGTAGTAGCCTGCAGCGTCAAATGGGTCCTGTATAACAGGAAAACGTATCATTTTGTTGTGAGTCTGTGTGTGGGTGGTTAAACTCCAGATTCACATGATATCAGTGGTGTGAAATATAGAAAGACCAGTCCACCCCTTACCTTCAGGTCATAGAATATGATGTCCCCCAGTGTCTGGTACACCCTGACATAGTACAGTGTTTCCTCATCAAACAGCAGAGGTGTCGGGCAGAGGGTCAGGGTCTTCAGGTAATAGTGTTCAGCCAGTTCATACTGGTCCAGACAGTGGTACAGAGAGGCCAGACGGTGGTAAGCCACTCGCTCATTCAGAAGCTCACCTGTACGCACAACCAAACACAAAGGCAGACACCGTGATTCAGTTATAGCACATGACTTCGAACTGTCAGGATATCTGTAGGTTCTGTATATTCTTACATTATTTTAATGCCAAATGTCTAATAAATGAAATGCAACCTAATGGGCACGACATTTTCTGAGCACATTCATGGTCCCCTGAGGATGAACCATCCGTGAACTTCCCTCTTGCGCAAGATCTCTCATAATCTATTTTATGGATTGCCATTCAATCTGTTGAGCACATTCATGCTCCCAGGGAGTTGATCCCTTTGGATTTTTTTTTTTTAAGTGGTGATTTAGTGGACAGTTTAGAGGTCCTCCCCTCATTACTAAACATAAGATGCAAGTTGAAAGCGGCCCTTTTAAACCCCCCTTCCCCCTCACCAAGGGGAATCGGAGAATCAGAGCTCACAGGTGCTACTGCTGTGGTGCGAATGAGCTCCTGGAACTCACAATTCAGTCACACTCAAGTGGCTCGTAATTTGTTTTACGGGAAGAAAGGTTCAAAATATTAACACACAGGATGGTACGCAATCTTCGTAGCGACAAATAAAGTGGGGAAAAAATGGTGGAAAGTAACAAAATGGTGGAAAGTAGCTCTGTATTGACTTCCGTTAAAGTCAATACAGAGCATTTCCGTCTCGACCATCTACTGGAATGCCCTCTTGCATGGTTTATTTTGACTTTAGCTCATGTTTTAACTCCGTGTTGCTTTGCACCCGCAAAGTCTGCATCTTCAACGTTCTTTCTGCAAATCATTTAACGAGCCGCTCAGTGACTGAAATGCATTTTTTGAGGACCTTCATTCTACGTATCAAAGTTAAACTACACTAGCCCCCCCCCCCCCCCCTCGTACCTAGAGTGATACTGATGTCCAGTGCGGTCTGAGCAAACTCCACAGCTTCCCCGTACATCTTGAGACTGAGCATCAGTTCAGTCAGCTTATTACACAACCGCAGCCTGGAACGAACACTGCTGCACCTCACTGCGATGGGCAGGGCACGGTCCTACGTGGTGGAACACACAGTGACATTAGTGTAGGTTTACAGGTTCCTAAACATTCCTAACAGTAATAGTAACACTGTTATAGCACACAAATGAAGTAGTAGTAGTGAAATAGTAAATATTAGGGTGCCCCCTGTTATATTTTGCATGGACACTTTTGTTCAGACCGTACCCTGTAGAAGGTGATAGCCTTGTCCCGGTCCTGGCAGCTGTTGAAGAAAATGTCTCCTGCAGCTTCCAGAAGCTTCAGGGTGAAGCCGGTGTCTCCTGTGCTCAGGGCGACATCCTGAGATACCTGGCGACGACATTACAGGCGTTCCGTTTAAGGCAGCACAAAACTGAAGCCGACCGACGTGAAATAGTTGCGATATCGACACAGCTGCCGTCTCAGACCTGAACGTAAAGGTCCACCAGTTCAGTCTGGCCCAGCAGGTGGTAGATCTTCCCAGCCTGCAGCCAGCCGTACGCCTCCTTCTCCCTGCAGCTCAGGTCGATGAAAATACCCAAACTGCTCTTGGTGTAGTCGAGAGCCGCCCTGTACGCCCTGCAAACATTCAGCGGCTTCAATTAGCCCCATTGCTCAAACCTCTAAACTCAAACTTCAACTCATCATCGACAGCTGACGTGATTTTGTTTTCAGATGTCTTTCTTTTTTTTTTTTTTACAGGTTTATAAGTGAATGTTATCTCGGACATTTTCCAGCTCCACACGCACCTTTCTGTGCCCAGAGTGAGGTAGAGCTGGCTGATGGCTTCCAGTGCGTCACCCTCCTCTTCTCTGTCCCCCGTGCGTCTCAGCAGCTGGATCTGGTGCTGGCTGTAGATGATACACTGGCCCTGGTCGGGACTCTCGCACCCATACAGACGGCACAGGTGTCTGGTTGCTGTGAGCTGGCCTGGCAACGAGTCGCAATCCAGTTCAGTTCGTTGAGAAGACCGGTAAGATGAGTATGTGACTTAGATACTCACAGTCTAACAGGTTGGCACTGATAGCCCGCAGCAGAGCCCATTCGTAGCATCCTTTCCCGTAGTCCAGCTGGTGCTGCTTCACATAGTGCTGTCCTAACTTCAGCAGCACGGTGATGAAGTTCACCTCGTGGCCCTTCTCGTCCAGCTCAGAGAAAAGCTGCACAGCTTCAGTCAGGTGTCTCTGTGCTAGACCTTTAGCTCCAGCCTTCAGATATAACAGTCCTTCATGAGGACGAAGAAGCACAGAGACATCTCACAGAACTGAGGTTCATTAGAAGAATCATCTGTTAAGAAGCATATACCTTACCTATATCTATATCTATATATCTATATATATATATATATATATATCTTACCTTGGTTAGCCTGAGCTACAGCCCAGTTTGGCATGTCCTCATATTCTTGGCAGATGTCAATAGCAGCCTGGTAGCTCTCTGCTGCCCTCCGGAGGTCACCCATGCATCGAAGTGCCACGCCACGCATGTTGAGGACCACACCTTTGCGTTGCATTAAACACATTCACATTAACAGTTATTAAATAGCCTCACACTGCATGCTATTTTCAATCAATATCTTTACATCTTCAAAACGTTGGCCAGTTCCCTCAGTTCAAACATAAAGTGCCACTGTTGTCCTCGTTACTAAAAAGCAGCACAAAGCAACATGCACACCCTAACCCAAATATCATAAAATATTCCCAGAGGCCCAAATAATTATACTTTGGTTAAACGTTGAGCCAGAAAGTAGGTAAGTTAACATCTACAGACTACAGTTGGCTATGTGAGGTATAGAGGTGCTAAGCAACTTCCAGCTGGTAGATCAAGACCCCAGAGTGGAAGCCCCGTTCGGTATCAGACTGGCCTATATTTACGTTTCTAGAGCGGATTTCCGTGGCGGACACGCACCACTTACGCACTGCACTGACGCCTGGAAGCGTAGAGTTGCAGCGGCGGCTCCGCTCTGCACATTTCCACCGCTGGAACCTTTTCAGGCGCTCAGGAACCTTACCTGAGGAACCACGGTGTAAATGTCATAAGTCCCTGTTCCAGGGGCAGTACTCAAATATTGGGGCACTCATTCATAGAAGGCACCGGTTGCCACTAGTATCAATCTTAGGACTAGTTTAGTTTGCTGGTGTACGTATTTTAGCATGTAAAATACAGTTGTGCTGAAGCAGAAATTAGTTTCCAGTGCCTTTTTCCAAAGAACAGCACTGAACCCTAAATTGCACCTTGCGTGGTAGCTCCGTTGCCATGTGTGTGTTGAATGAGACCTAATCTGAAAAGCGCTCTGTAACCCTTATTCTTTGAACGCGTTAAGTCATAGAAACCCACAAACCTTCCTGAGGGGTAGTGCAGTGTTCTGGCATGGAAGCTAGCACCAAGTCCAGGACATCCAAAGCGACATCTGGCTGATTGTTGTCAATGTGAAGCCATGCCAGCCAGATTAGGGCGCTGTTTCTTTCCGGGACAGACATGGGGAGTCGCTTCGAAGGTGCATTGCTGTTGATGAGAGTATGCATATGGCAGATAGCGTGTCCAACCATTCGGTGCTTGCAAAAGAGTTGGCAGAGGCAAAGAGTAAGCTGATGGCTCAAAACATGGTATTGGTCACTTCCTCCTTCTTGGACTTTGGTAGAAGAGAGGGCTTGGTGTAAATATGGAGCCACTTGAGGTGGGACAGAGGTTTCCTGTTCCGTGATCCCATGCAGTTTGCTGATATTGTCCAAAGCTAGAACCATGCTGCTAAGGCAGTCAGTCAGTGTAACAGAGGGCTGCAGAGAAGCTCTCCTGGCTGAACTGACACTGAGGTGGGGAAGTTGGAGTGTGCTGTAGAGCCTTCCCAGGATCAGGTACCCATGACTGGGAGAGACTCTCCATGTTATTTCAGCCTCAGCGCACAGAACAAGTAGTCTCTCAAGATAAGGAACGACTCGAACCCCCTCGGCACGAGTCCAGTGGTGCTTCGCCATTAGATGACAAGCCTTGGCCTCTGCCATTTTGTTGTGAGAGAGAACAGCTTTCTTGAGGATGTACTTAAGAGCAGAATTGTCCTCTAAGCTTTCCAGGCAGTCTGGGATTCCCAATAGCAAGGCAGCAAGTCGCTCTGTCACAGCAAAGAAGCTTTCAGTATTTTTTTGCAAAAGATATATGGCAGCCAGGTTGGAATAAATTCTGGCCAACAGCCTGAGGTCCATGAAGCCTTCTCGTGGCACACTGAGGGCTTCCTCAAAGTAAACCCGGGCCTGGCTGAACTTTGACCTCCCAGCACACAGCTTTCCCAGCAGAAAGCACAAACGAGTCTGTGACCAAAAGAGTCGCTTCTTCCTGGCTGTCTCCCTAGCAACACCCAGGAAGGCAATCAGCTCATCCTCGTTAGAGTGACCGGCGAAGGTGGAGGAGGCAAGGAGCTCAGAACTCAGTCCGTACAGGCCGCCAAACTCTACTTTGTAGTCTTGTCCCTCCAGAAAAGAGAAGAGGGGAATGAAGTTGTCAGTGTTGTTGTTTTGCTCCACCACTTTGTGAACAGTGAAACAGGGAGGACTTGGGGTTTTTGCCTCTGTATCCAGGACAGAGTCCTCTAGAATCCCATTCGTGGTCACAACCGATTTTGGCGACGAGTCTTTCCCTTGATCAAGAATCCTCTGGATATTTCTCTTCAGGTCAGTCAGCGGAGCGTCAACTTTGCTTAAAGAGCTGACTACGAAGAGAATAACGGGAGGGAAAAACATGACAATGTTGAAATAAAGAGGAAACAAGATACTCCGACAAAATAAAAAAAAAAACATTTGGGTGGCGATGCTTACTCGAGTGTTTTTTTCCTTCGTCTTGGTAACTGATCATATCTGAGATTGAACAAACAAAAAGCGCAAGAAAGTGAGTGAGAAAACACCCTAAAACCTCGACAGCTGGTAATTAAAGCTTGTGAATTATTCAAGTGGTACACACATGTACCCTAACCCCTAACCCCCCCCCCCCCCCCCCCCCCCCACATGATGAATTGTTTTAATGTTGACTTTTCATGTTGCACCATTATCGCTTTGGTTTACGACCAAAATATCATACCCATCAGCCTCGGCTGTACTTTGAGTGTAGCGCTAATTAGCGAATGTTAGCCTGCTAACACGCTAGCTAAGGTGATGAACATGGTAAACATTGTACCGGCTTGGCATCACTGTGAGCATGTTAGCATTTTGACATTAGCCTTTAGTACAGCCTCACAAAGCCACTAGCTTGACCGCAGACTCAGTGTGACATGTGAGTCCTTCTTAAGACTTCCTGTCTCACCCAGTTTGTAGTTGTGACCAGTATCGTTTTGAGATTTCTTCTTCAATAACACAGCTGTTTCCTCGAGTACTTTGTCTTCTTGCTGATTGAAGAACGTCCCTTCCTCTCCATCCAAGAGAATATCTGCTGAGCTGCGAGGGTGACAGAGAATAGAACAAGATATTTTTTATATTTTTTTATATATATTTTTTTTTATTATTTATATTTTTCCATATACTCTATTGTAAAAGGATGTAATGCGCGTTTTGTTAAAATGGCTAACGCGGCAATACTGGCGATGCGCTCACTCGTAAGCGTCGGTGGACGGCTTCACCAGGCTGGTCTTGACCAGGCCCACTTCTCCTGTCGCCTCCTTCCTCCCTGTGAACCAATCAAAACAAGACACAAGAAGCCCCGCAATGACGATGCGATCGCCGGGTGCCACGCTCATCTCATCTGGGCCCTCGGCATCATACTCCGCAGTGGCCAGACAGGTCCCTCTGGCTGGACAAAGGAGAGGGGGGTCCCACAACTTTCAGTAAGGTTTTTGATGCTCTTTAGTACACATTGACCATAAAACATCATTGGGGACTTTAAAACCCTTACAACCCCTACTTTCACTTTCATTATGGTGTCCTGTTCCATTGTCAACAGACATCTGTCGTTTCAATATCACATTTCCTTGTATAGCAGAGACCTGAACTGTAAAGCGCTTTGGGAGCCGGTTAAGGTTGAAAAGCGCTACACAAGTTACCATTTCGTCAAAAGCGAAGATCTGTGACCTGAAAGGGTTTGAAGTGTCAATTGAAGTGTGCGCATTAAAAGGAGTTGAGATGTATGTAAGTTGGATCGCAATCACTGAAAGCAGAGAAACTCGCAGTTGAATGACAAGAAATGAAAGCAGTGAAACGGTCAATTGACATGTAAATGCTGAGTTGTCATTAAAAGAGTAAGGGATTGAAAGCAGTTGAAATGTCATTTGGCATCTAACCACTCAAAGCAGTATAATTGTCAGTTGTAGAGTAGTAAAGTAGTGTGTTCGCTGCTGAAAATGTGCAGTTGAAACCATATTTTCTCTAATTTATATACGTTTTTTGAAAGTGTTTTTGGGTGAAACTCTCCTTAATAGATTATACTGCACTTACCAAACTGCAGAGGGAAGTTACAGGCAGGTTTCCCATCACCAACTAAAAAGCTCTCTGCACCAGTTTTGAGAAACCACCTGTGGACACACGGGAGCATGCATAACATCTCAACATCTTCTACTGCGTGGGCCACAGAACAGTGGGACCGGACTCAAGTCGCGGATCGCGTGGCTTACTGATGAAAAGGGATGACCGGCTCGAGAGCGGGCTCGGGCGCTGTGCCTCGGGCTCCGTCGGCCAGGCAGAGGACGGTCCACCCCGAGCCCAGGAAGGGAGGCTCAAACTGGGCTACGTCTCCCTGCTCCAGGTACAGGTCACCTCCAGAGGTGGAGCTGTCAAACATCTGGTTGGTACTGCAGCTGGCAAACAATGAACCTGATGACACACGGAGAGAGTGAGAGTGCGTGAAGTTAAATTGGTAAAAAACGCAACGCGGCTGTAAAGGTGGACTCGTGAGTCCGCGACAACCACTGCAGTCTCATTTAGCCGCTTGTTAGCAACCGCCTTTTTTAAGACACGTAAAAGCGTCAAAATTCACGAGTGGGGGGGTATCTACTGACGGATTTTATGTCGTAGAATATAAACAGACAAAAATAGTCTCGCCATGTGAGGGAGTCCCACTGGGACGATCATCTGTTCTCATGTGACGGACGTTCCATACTTAGGTCCAATGATGAAAGCTGAGGCTGCGAGATGCCGCTGAAAGCTCTAGAAAAAGCTAGAGAGTGGGCCGCCGAGTTAAGACGAATTAGGAGGTCGTTTTGCATTTGCAGAGCAACTCAAAAGACGGACTGCCGCCACCTACCTTCCTGCATGAGGATGCCTTTGTAGATGAGGTTCAGAGTGTCCTCCTGAATGGAAACCTCAATGGCGATGTTCTCCCCCAAAGAACGGAGCCAAAACCTCTGGTCTAACAACAGACTCTCCATACACCGACCCAGGAAACCTGGAGGAGACAACAGCAGCAGCATCACACAGAGCTTTAAAACATATGCCTCCCTGCTAGGCTGAATCTCACTCTTCCTTTTCCAAACCTACCTATTGCGTAATATGTGGTGAACTTCCACACTTCCTCGCACGTTTTGAATGTCACAAAAAGAACATTTTCTTCACTGTCGACGGAGACGAGATGAGCGGACAACTCCTGTAGGCGGAGAACAGGAAGAGGTTTCACAAACGATACGTCCATGTTGGTTTTCACTCGCGCCAGAGGAATATTTATTTACGTTGAATGTAGTCTGGCTGTAGTGCCGCCGTGTAGTGCGATGAAGCAGTAATGACTCCCACATCCATGCCACTCCCTCGTGCCCGACAGTCATTCAGTCATTCCCATCACCCTTTATGTTTTATGCCAGGAGGAGTGTGTGTGTGTGTGTGTGTGTGTGTGTGTGTGTCAGTCAGGAGTTGTACCATGAATAGGGCGTTGACCTCGGCGCTGTCAGCTTGCAGAACGCGC